>NC_089758.1:31219233-31229233 GCF_040412425.1 Macrobrachium rosenbergii
GAAAGGTGAATAAAAATGAGCGGATGAAAAATGTGTGCCAACGAAAAGAGATGCCAGTCAAACGTAGCTCCAAAAATAAAATGATTTCACTTGACCCTCATTTTCGTCAGGTTGTGGCCCGCATTTCAGTTTTCTGTACAAGAAAACTATTGAGATGGCTTTTTGTCTGTCCGTCCGCACTTTATTCTGTCCGCACTTTTTTCTCTCCGCACTTTTTTTGTCCACACTTTTTCTGTCCGCAATTTTTTCCGTCCGCACTTTTTTCAGTCCGCACTTTCTTCTGTCTGCACTTTTCTCTGTCCACGTTTTCTCTGTCCGCACTTTATCTGACCGCACTTTATTCTGTCCGTACTTTATTCTGTCCTCACTTGTTTCTGTCAGCACTTTTTCTGTCCGCCCTCAGATCTTAAAAACTACTGAGGCTAGAGAGCTGCAAATTGATATGTTGATCATCCACACTCCAGTCATCAAACGTGCCAAATTGCAGCCCTCTAGCCTCAGTAGTTTTTATCTTATTTAAGGTTAAAGTTAGCCATGATCGTGCGTCTGGCACCGTTGTAAGTGCCAACAACACTGACCACAAACGGGCCTTGGGTGAAATTTTCATGGGGCACGCCTGAGAGTTTCATGGGCCGCGTCTGAGAGTTTCATGGGCAGCGGCTGAGAGTTTCATACAGCGTTATACGCTGTACAGGAAATTCGATTGCGCCGAAGAAACTTCGGCGCATTTTTTACTTGATTTTATTTTTCTTATTTTTTTTATTTTTATATATTTTGCATCTATTGACGAAAGCCAGTAAAGTGGAAGCCTGGCTATTATATTTCGCGTCGAGTGGTAATTCATTCATCGGTTTCCGATATAAATTATGAATGGGGTGCTTGGGAAAACATACACACACCCACACACACACACACACACCCCACGCACATAAACATACACAGCGGAGCTTTCCAACCGTATATATATATATATATATATATATATATATATATATATATATATATATATAGAGAGAGAGAGAGAGAGAGAGAGAGAGAGAGAGAGAGAGAGAGAGAGAGAGAGAGAGAGAGAGAGAGAGAGAGAGAGAGAGAGAGAAACGTCATAAAAGTACAAAAATGACTGTTTAAGATGGTGAGTTATTCTTATTTACGTATATATATATATATATATATATATATATATATATATATATATATATATATATATATATATATATATATAAAATATATATATATATATAAATTAACAGCCATTTACGGTGCATTTCATTTCAATATTACTTTATACGAAAAACAGTTTGACTTAAGGTTCTTTGCGGCGTCCCTTCGGCTCCAAGCTGCAACCTCCTTCATTGCTTTTTACTGAACCTCCGTTCATATTCTCTTTCTTCCATCTTACTTTCCTCAGCTCTCTCCTAACTATCGTTTCACAGTGCAACTGCAAAAGGTTTCTTGCACCTTTCAAACCTTTCAACTCTCACTTTCCCTTGCTGACCTCAGAGGTCCCAGTGCTTGGCCTTTGGCCTAATATTTATATAAAACAATTCCAGTAAACAAATTCACGAACGAAATACAAACCAGTGAAAAAAAGTAAAAAAATGCGCCGAAGTTTCTTCGGCGAAATCGAGTTTTCTGTACAGCCGCTGCAGCGTATAATCAAGGCCACCGAAAACAGATCTATCTTTCGGTGGTCTCGGTATAATGCTGTATGAGCCGCGGCCCATGAATCTTTAACCACGGCCCAGTGGTGGCCTGTCCTAAATCGTTGCCAGAAGCACGATTATGGTTAACTCTAACCTTAAATAAAATCAAAACTACTGAGGCTACAGGGTTGCAATGTGGTATTTTTGATGATTGGAGGGTGGGTGATCAACATACCAATTTGCAGCCCCCTAGCCTCAGTAGTTTGTAAGATCTGAGGGCGGACAGAATAAAGTGCGGACGGACAGACAAAGCCGGCACAATCATTTTCCTTTACAGAAAACTAAAAGAATTAGTGACTGACGTAAACAAATGACAAAAAAAATTAGGATATATCTTCTATATGATTGCTTTGAAGGTCAGTTGGTAAATGACTCTCTCTCTCTCTCTCTCTCTCTCTCTCTCTCTCTCTCTCTCTCTCTCTCTCTCTCTCTCTCTCTCTCTCTTATAATAATTCTTCTCACAGCTGTTTTATGCTGGTTTAAAAGGCTGGGCGAAATTTTTACGAGCGACGCAGAAAATAAATATACGATGGAGTGGATACGATATCGAATGCGCCTATAAAACTTTGGCGCAGGTAACGGGAGAGAGAGAGAGAGAGAGAGAGAGCGAGAGAGAGAAAACACAGCTTCTGATAGAGAGAAAGAGAGAGAAAAAGAAAAAGCTAGAGAGAGAGAGAGAGAGAAAGCTTGAGAGAGAAAGAGAGAGAGAGAGAGAAATAACTTTTTCATATGTACCAGTATATATACTGTATATATATATATATATATATATATATATATATATATATATATATATATATAGAGAGAGAGAGAGAGAGAGAGAGAGAGAGAGAGAGAGAGAGCATGCAATCGATCGAATATATGAACGTAATTCCTAATCATTTCCATACCATATAGCTTCTGTTATGTTTCCTTAAACGAGCACTTTACAAATTCAATTCGCTTCACTAACTCGTTCATTATCGAAATGTAATTACTATAACTCTTCGCTAATGGACTTAAATAATGTAATGATATAAAATTTAGGCCACAGGCCAAGCACTGGGACCTGTGAGGTCATTCATCCCTAAAATAAGAGTAAAAAGGTTTGAAAGGTGTAACGGGAGGAAATCCTTTTAAAATCCCACTTTGAAACTCTCGTCAGGAGAGGATCGAGGAAAGTAAGTTGGAAGAAAGGGAATACGAACGGAGGTGCGGTAAAAAGGAATGGAAGTGGTTGCAGCAGCTAGTTGCCGAAGGGATGCCGCAAGGAACCTTGAGTAGTGATGCCTACAGTGTACCGTGAAAGGTGCGCCGGCGGTACGTACCCTACTACAGGGGCTATTGGATTTTATACCACCTGTCTCGTTCTTTGCACGAATTGTTTCGGGAAAATTATGGTTCATATTTCACTCTGCAGCTGTTCTCTCTCTCTCTCTCTCTCTCTCTCTCTCTCTCTCTCTCTCTCTCTCTCTCTCTCTCTCTCTCTCCAGGAGAGTGATGATTGCAAGTGTGTGTGTGTATGTGTGTATGACACACCTGTTCACAGCTCCTCTGTTTTGAATTTTTTTTCGGAGGGGACGTCAGAAGGCATTCGAGAGATATATGTATATGTGTATATATATATATATATATACATATATGTGTGTGTATATATACATATATACAGATATAGATATATATATACTGTATATATATATTGTCTATATATTATGTATAAAAATATATATACATATACATATTTATATATATATAGATAATTTCCATATACATATGTATACACATATATAATATAAACATACATTATACATATTAATAATAATGATAATTAAAATTAACTTTTCTTTCTAGAAAAAAATCAATCATAAGATTAATCATGATTTATGTATAAAAATATATATACATATACATATATATAAATAATTTCCATATACGTATGTATACACATATATAATATAAACATACATTATTCATATTAATAATAACGATAGTTAAAATTAACTTTTCTTTTTAGAAAAAAATCAATCATAAGATTAATCATGATTATCAAACGGTTGTTTACAAGCTGAAGAGAGAGAGAGAGAGAGAGAGAGAGAGAGAGAGAGAGAGAGAGAGGAGAGAGAGGTTGGCATTCCTCGAGTGCCTGCAAGCACCCCCACTGCATTGGGGCACGAGAAGCGATAGCTATGCTTTTCACTTTCACTAGAGGCTGGAAGAGCATATTGGGGCAGCGTCAATAAACGCCCACCCCCCGGTCCCCCACCCTCCCCTCCCCATTCCATCACCCCCGCCCATCACCACTAAGAGTGGTAGGCAAACGCCCGCACGCCCGCCTTCAAGTATCGGTAGGTAAGCTGGGAGTCAATGTTTACAGTTTCTCTTTCGCTCGGCGACCGATATTCCGGAAACTCACTCTCTCTCTCTCTCTCTCTCTCTCTCTCTCTCTCTCTCTCTCTCTCTCTCTCTCTCTCTCTCTCTCTCTCTCTCTCTCTCTTTTGGGGTGATGTATTTACAAGTTTATATGTTTAATTCTTTGAATGTCTGCCCTGCCATTCATTTATTTTTCTTAAAATATATATATTTTTTCATTTATTACTTTTGAGGCTTGATGTCTGCAACTGAAAAACAAAAGATATGATTATATATATATATATATATATATATATATATATATATATATATATATATATATATATATATATATATATATATATATATATATATAAAAATGTTCTTAATACCAAATCTAAAAAAAGGCAAAACAACAAAAATAAACAAAACAAAACTTAATAAACTAATACTTCATCCAAGAAGTCACTTAACACGTCCAGGAACACTTTTAAAAGATACCAGACAACGCGTCACTTGGCACTTCTGTGCAATGAGGAAGTTGCATCGCATTCTGGACGATAAGTAGCGAGTCGGTCTGCCCCCCCAATTACTCTCTCCTCTCTCGTGGTGGCGGTGTTCTTAATCTTGTCTCCTCTTGGTCAGAATATTCTCTGACCCTTCCTTACTTCATAAAACTTAACGACAGACTTGAAACTCGAGTTATCTCGAAAGTGCTCAGATCCGAAGTTATAATTTGCAACTTGATTCGGCTGATACGTCAATGCTTTTAACTCCACTGTGAGTTCTCTCATGTGTTTTTAACTCATTATAAGTTCTCTCGTGGGTTTTTAACTTCATTATAAGTTCTCTCATGTGTTTTTAGCTTCATTATAAGTTCTCACATGCGTTTTTAACTTCATTATAAGCTCTCTGTTGTGTTTTTAACTTGATTTTAAGTTCTCTCGTGTGTTTTTAACTTCATTATACGTGTTCCCCTGTGTTTTTAACTTAATTGTGCATTCTCTCATGTGTTTTTCACTATAAATTCTCCCTTGTCTTTTTTAAACTTCTTTATGAATTCTCTCGGGTTTTTAACTTCATTGTAAGTCTTCTTATATGTTTTTTAACTTCATTGCGGGTTCTCTCATGTGTTTTTAACTTCAATGTAAATTCTTGTGTTTTAACTTCATTATAAATTCTCTCTTGTGTTTTCAACTTTCTTGTGAGTTCTCTCATTTGTTTTTTAACTTCATTGTAAATTCTTTCTTGAGTCTTTAACTTCACTGTAAATTCTCTCCTGTTTTCAACCTCATTGTAAGTTTCCTCTTGTGTTTTAACTTCACTGTAAATTCTCTCTTGTGTTTCTGAGCTTCATTGTAAATTCTTTATTGTGTTTCTAACTTCATTGTAAATTCTTTCCTGTGTTTTTAATTTCAATGTAAATTCTCTCTTGTGTCTTTAACTTCATTGTAAATTCTTTATTGTGTTTCTAACTTCATTGTAAATTCTTTCTTGTCATTGTAAATTCTTTCTTGTATATTTAACTTCATTGTAAATTCTCTCGTGTGTTTCTTAACTTCATTGTAAATTCTTTATTGTGTTTCTAACTTCATTGTAAATTCTTTATTGTGTTTCTAACTTCATTGTAAATTTGTTTTGTTTTTAAAACTTCATTGTATATTCTCTTTTGTGTTTTAACTTTATTATAAGTTGTCTTATAACCTTACCATTTTCAAGAATCTGTACAACAGAGAATCACACATAACAAATCTGATTTCAAATTTCAACAAGCCCAAATTAAAAAAAAAAAAAAAGCAATCCGCACTGTTATTGGAATAGTTTGCTCGATTTGACCTTCTCCTTCTTCCTCCTCCTCCTCCTCTTCTTCTTCTTCTTCTTCTTCTTCTTCTTCTTCTTCTTCTTCTTCTCTTCATTTCTCTCTTTCTTCTTCTTCCTCCTCTTCTCCTCCCCCTTCTTCTTCTTGTTTTTCTTCTTCTTCTTCTCCCTCTTCTTCTTCCTCTTCTTCTTCTTCTTCTTCTTCTTCCTCTTCTTCTTCTTCTTCTTCTTCTTCTTCTTCTTCTTCTTATTATTATTATTATTATTATTATTATTATTATTATTATTATTATTATTATTCTCCGTCTTCACCCTCTCCTTCTCCTCCCCCTCCTCCTCCTCCTCCTATTTTCATCTCGAAAAATCCATCCTCACCTTGGCCTCTGATTTCCACCCGATCTTGGACTTCCCGCCGCCTCCAAGCCGTATGCAAATTTCAGCCAGATTTTGAGAACTCGAGAAATACAGTCGCGAAAAATCCACGGCGAACAGAATCACGTGACACCCACTGAATAAAATGTCTTTGGGGTTTCTGAGGAGAAATTATTGGCCGAGAGGAAACACCGTGGTGATATAATGTCCTCTAAAAACGTCGCTTAGATGCATGGGAAAGGAAGGACGATTTGACAGAATCATCTTCGGGATGAATGGATTTGGTTTAAGAGAAATTAGCAGTTAATTTTCGAGGTAAATAATGATGATTTCGTGGGTATATTTAGGGAGGGAGAGAGATTATAGATTGGCTTAGCGGAGGTGACTAGTGCCTTCACGGCTTATTGCTAGAACCGTTCATCATCATTTGATATATTAAGAGTTAGGAGCAGTGGCGTAACTAAGGCGGGGCGGAGGAGTGGGGGCGGTCGCCCCTTGGTGCCACTAACGCTAGTTACGTCGCTGGTTACGACACAGTTCTTAAGTTTTAGTTTTCTGTAAAAGAAAACTATTGTGCCGGCGTTGTCTGTCCGTCCGCACTTTATTCTGTCCGCCCTCATTTCTTAAAAACTACTGAGGCTAGAGGGCTGCAAATTGGTATGTTGATCATCTACCCTCCAGTCATCAAACGTACCAAATTGTAGCCCTCTAGCCTCGGTAGTTTTTATTTTACTTACGGTTAAAGTTAGCCATGATCGTGCGTCTGGCACCGCTATAGGTGCCAACAACACAGGCCAACATAGGGCCGTGGCTTAAAGTGTCATGGGCCGCGGCTGAGAGTTTCATGGGCCGTGGCAGAGTTTCATACAGCATTATACACTGTACAGAAAACTCGATTGCGCCGAAGAAATTTCGCCCATTTTTTTTATTGTTTTAATATTTGTTCTGGTACTGAGCAATTTTTTGCTAGATCAATGGTAATTGAATTCTAGAAGTAACTTTTTTTTATAGTTTGTTATGCTTTAATGGCAGGCTAGGACACTTCTTTACATGTTTTGATCATAGCTTGCATCTCTCTCTCTCTCTCTCTCTCTCTCTCTCTCTCTCTCTCTCTCTCTCATATATATATATATATACATATATATATATATATATATATATATATATATATATATATATATATATATATATATAGTTTGTTTCAAACAACGATGGCAAGATGGTAAGAAACTCTCTCTCTCTCTCTCTCTCTCTCTCTCTCTCTCTCTCTCTCTCTCTCTCTCTCTCTCTCTTACACAGTCAGTGATTACTCATACCCCGTTATATTCACTCGAAGTATGCACGCCCATTTTAGTATGAACGCCTGCCGCGCAGAACGAGAAGAAGAAGAAGAAGAAGAAGAAGCTGAAAGGAGAAAATGAAGTTCGATTTCACACTCCCCCTTCAAAGCACACTTCTGGAGACGAGGTCACTTCAGAGTCAGAATGAAACAGTATTCATGTCCCTTCTCTCTCCTGTTTAGGCCTAAGGGCAGCACCTTGTGTAAGAAGGTATCTGAAGATTAATAGGTAATTGGATAAGTGGAAGAATGAGTCATTGACACGAGTCGGTTAAGGAGGGAAGCATTGAAGTGACTCAGGAATTTAAGCAGAGAATTCAAGACGAAGAATTGAAGAAATCGAGGAGGTACGGTTGAGCCTTGAATGAGAGAGAGAGAGAGAGAGAGAGAGAGAGAGAGAGAGAGAGAGAGAGAGAGAGAGAGAGAGTCAGTTAAGGAAGGCAGCATTGAAGTGACTCAGGAATTTAAGCAGAGAATTCAAGACGAAGAATTGAAGAAATCGAGGAGGTACGGTTGAGCCTTGAAGAGAGAGAGAGAGAGAGAGAGAGAGAGAGAGAGAGAGAGAGAGAGAGAGAGAGAGAGAGAGAGAGAGAGAGTCAGTTAACGAAGGAAGGATTGAAGTGACTCAGAAAGTTAACCACAGAAATTCAAGACGAAGAATTGAAGAAATCGAGGAGGTATGGTTGAGCCTTGAAGGAGAGAGAGAGAGAGAGAGAGAGAGAGAGAGAGAGAGAGAGAGAGAGAGAGAGAGAGAGAGAGAGAGAGAGAGAGAGAGTTAAAGGAGGGACTGAAGTGACTCAAGAAATTAACCAGAGAAATTCAAGAACTGGAGAAATCGAGGAGGTATGGTTGGGCCTTGAAGTGGGTGGAGAGAGAGAGAGAGAGTGAGAAAACTGATGTCCTAACCTCATTCTGGCATAGCGGCCGCAGGTTCGAATCCTGCCAAGGCTGGCAGGATTTCTTCATCTGTTTCTCATTAGGAGCTTAGGCTATGTAGTGATAAGTGTACCCACAGAAAAAATGAGAAAAACAAGATGTACATACACATATTTATTTACTCATATATCTACGTACACGTGCATAGATGAAAGCCCTCCCAAAAAAATATCGAAAAAGAGAGGACACTTTCACAGGGTGAAAGCCAATGAAAGTCATATTCCCCAAGGGCTGCATATACGAAGCCAGGGCCATCGTCGTCTGTCAAAAGACGTGTGAGGCAAAGAAGAGATGAACGAGAAAGACCTTCATGTAGATAAGAAATATTGACGAAGGCTGAAATTGAAGTTCCTAGGTTTAGAGATTGCTAGGTGTGGCTAATTCTATCTTATACTCTGTTCTGACCGTGAAACTCTATACTCCACCTTTCACTTCCAGTTTTTTTTTTTTTATATCTACGTAGATTCATTCTGTTCTATATATATATATATATATATATATATATATATATATATATATATATATATATATATATATATATATATATATATATATATATCAGTCGAGAGAAATGGGGTATAAAATTAGGTCACCTGGTTAGCACCTGCTCTCTCTCTCTCTCTCTCTCTCTCTCTCTCTCTCTCTCTCTCTCTCTCTCTCTCTCTCTCTCTCTCTCTCTCTCTCTCTCTCTCTTTGCATATATATATATATATATATATATATATATATATATATATATATATATATATATATATATATATACACATATATATAATCTATTTATATCCTCAGACATCCCTACACCCTCGACAGCCATTAAAGTGGTCTCAGACTTCTTTGCTGTTGTTCCGTTCGATTTGAAGCATAATTTATTGTCTCTCGAGGAATTCCCATTCCTCGGGGATTCTGTTTGACCTGATAATCTGAGCCCCGAGGAGAATTTTCCTTTTTGCCCAATTCTGATTCTGGCGGGGTTCCTCAACGCCACTCGGGATCAGATTTTTCCGAGCGAATCACCGTGCGCTGGGGAGAGAGAGAGAGAGAGAGAGAGAGAGAGAGAGAGAGAGAGAGAGAGGTGTGTGTGTGTGTGGGAGTTTGTAGCAGGTGAGTATACGATAAAATCGCTTTTGCTCACAATATGACGTGAAATAATTTCTCTCTACAGTTCCACAATAGTCACGTCCAATAATAATAATAATAATAATTGTTTAATATTTATTGACTGGTTGAATTGGATACTAGCATGATATTCGAGTTCTGGAATAATAATAAAATAATAATAATAATGATAATAATAATAATAATGATAATATTATTATTGCTGATAGATTCACAATTTCGTGAAAAACAATCTTAGTAATAAAAATCCACAATTATATAGTAAATATATTACTATGTAATATATTTACTATATAATTGTGATTTTTATTACTCATTATTATTATTATTATTATTATTATTATTATTATTATTATTATTATTATTATTATTATTGTCATTATTA
>NC_089758.1:31236733-31336733 GCF_040412425.1 Macrobrachium rosenbergii
TCATGTTTATCATGTCCTAATATTTGTGTAGCACTTTTGCTGTCTTTTAGGTTATGTGTATATATATATATTATATTATATATTATATATTTATTATTTATATATACATATATATATTTTTACATATATTTATACACAACACATTGACGCAGAGAACTATCCTGGAATCTAACGACACTAAATATTGCAAATCGGACTGCAGCCATTTTGAATCAAATCCTATTACCAACAAACCGATTGAAACTAGACTATATAATAACATTGAACTCCGATCTAATTCGCCTTGCATTGCTGCAAAGTCACGGATCACGGCACAGCAGTGAAATTATATACGTTCCAAAATGGACAAGTTTATTTCTCCTTTGTCCATCTTAGTCCGATTCAATTGGTGAGGAGGCTTCGAGACTCAAGATGCTATCGGCTATAATAATATCCGCGTGTCAGTCCTTGCGGGGAAAGGATTTTTATTTACGTACTCGCCCGGGCAGGTTTTGAACACATATGCATGCACATACACACATACAGACGTACACATACACGCACACACAAACATTCACATACATATCTTTTTTTTTAGTTTTCTGTAAAAGAAAACTATTGTGCCGGCTTTGTCTGTCCGTCCGCACTTTTTCTGTCCGCCCTCAGATCTTAAAGACTACTGAGGCTAGAGGGCTTCAAATCGGTATGTTGATCATCCACCCTCCAATCATCAAACATACCAAATTGCAGCCTTCTAGCAACGGTGAAGGATAAGCCACC
This sequence comes from Macrobrachium rosenbergii, assembly GCF_040412425.1. Classification (NCBI taxonomy): domain Eukaryota; kingdom Metazoa; phylum Arthropoda; class Malacostraca; order Decapoda; family Palaemonidae; genus Macrobrachium; species Macrobrachium rosenbergii. The sequence goes on from NC_089758.1 coordinate 31,237,493, forward strand.
ACAGGACCGTGGTTAAACATTCACGGGCAGCGGCTCATGCAGTGTTATACCGAGACCACCGAAAGATAGATCTATTTTCGGTGGCTTTGATTATACGTAGTAGCGGCTGTACAGAAAACTCGATTGCGCTTAAGAAACTTCGGCGCATATTTTACTTGTTTTATTGCAGGTTTTATTCTATTTTATATCGAAGTAAGGTTATAATCTCTCTCTATGACCATTTATATGTAACGAACAGATAGAATTCAGTAAGTCAGTTGCTAAGAATTTGTACAGAGTTTAAATTCATATACACATATGTATGAAAGTACATACATACATGTACGTATATATATATATATATATATATATATATATATATATATACACTACATATATATATATATATATATATATATATATATATATATATATATATGTACATATATATATATATATATATATATATATACACTACATATATATATATATATATATATATATATATATATATATATATATATATATATATATATATATATTCACCCATGTGTGTATGTAAGCTTGACACGTGTTGTCAAGATGATGCCAAGTGACATAAAGAGAAATGATGAAACACGTCACCTCATTATATATATAATGTGAATTTCTACCACCACGTATCAGCTGTCTTGAAGAGGTCTTAAGTAAACATGGAGAGTAATCAGTCAAGATTTATATATATATACATATATATATATATATATATATATATATATATATATATATATATATAAATTAATGATAAATAATAGTGCCAAGACCAGGAAGAACATTCTTTATTGTACGAGCTTTCGAGGTATAAAACCCCATCATCAGGCTGAAAAAACCGACAAGGATGAGAATCAATAAAATTACAATAAAATGAATTGTCATAATAAATCTTCAGTAAAAATACTAACGAAATATATAAAATGAACAAGTAAATACAAACTAAAAGGGTGAGACGTAAAATAACGAAAAATTAAAAACACAAACATAAAAATATGAAAATAAAACTAAGGTGAAATGTAAACAAACTACCACTCACAAAGTAAAATATTTAACGACCTAATTGAGTACCTACTATGAAATTACACGATAGCTAGTTGAATACCAGACGAGTTGTTGTTCAATTCCGGCTTCATCTTTTTAATAGTCAGCGACTCTGAAATTAAAAGGTCCAGTCTATTTGAACAAAAGACAGTACCCGAAAATCCAGGTCAGTGAAAGGATGGTCCTGTGCTAAACTGTGTTCTCTAATGGCAGAAAAGGGTGGTTTGGAAAGGGGAAACCTAGTTCCAATAGAAAGACTTCTGTGTTCCAAAATTCTGTGTCTGAGCCATCGGGAACTGGATCCCACGTATCGCAGACCACACTGCGAACAAGTGAACAAGTAAACGACACAGGAATTAAGGTCCACAGGCAGAGTAGGCTTCTCTCTCAAAAGTGATCTTATTGTAAAAGGATTACAGAAAACAAACCGGAAACTGATTTGAGGGAAACAATGCTTAAGTATTTCTTGTAACTTTTTTTCGGACCATATAGCTACTATGACCAAGGTAAGGCAATTTAATGTACTTTACATCTTTACTAGCAGTACTGTACACCGGTCTGGGACAAAACTTTTCATTTAAAGAATTTTTCAGAACTTTGTCAAATACAAAAATGGGATATGAGTTTTCAGAAAAATAATTCTGGAGGAAAACCATATCTTGATGAAATAAATTAAAATCACAACAAACATTGTAGGCTCTATTTATCAAAGTGCGTATTGAGTTCATCTTATACAACTTTGGCGAAAAACTAAGGTAATTCAATCCCAAGCCAGTAAAAGTACTTTTCCTATAAACAGAGGTCTCAAATTTGCCACTATTTCTGTATACCTGTACATCTAAAAATGACAACTTAGTATCCTGTTCCGTCTCACAAGTAAAAGAAATGTTAGGGTGACGAGAATTAAAATATTCAAAAAAAAATCAACATGTGATAATTCCTTAAACACAAGGAAAGTATCATCTACATACCTACAGTAATACAAAGGTTTGAAAGCACTAGGGCATTCAGACATCCAAATCCTTTCACAATAACTCATGAAGCAATCCGCATATACAGGTCCAAGGAATTTCCCATAGCTACTCCATCTATTTGATTATATAATTTACCATCAAAAGTAAAAATGCCATCAGCAGTTGCTAAATGTAATAATTTTTGCAAGTCTATTTTATTAAGTCCAAACACTGATAAATGGTTTTCACATATATTATTAAGAATAATGTCGGTTGTTTCTTTTAGTGGGATATTGGTGAAAAGAGAGGTTACATCGAAAATAGCCATTACAACATCTTGGTTAAGATTGAAAGAGCATAATTCTTTAATACTTAAGCACTGTTTCCCCTCAAATCAGTTTCCGGTTTGTTTTCTGTAATCCTTTTACAATAAGATCACTTTTGAGAGAGAAGCCTACTCTGCCTGTGGACCTTAATTCCTGTGTCGTTTACTTGTTCACTTGTTCGCAGTGTGGTCTGCGATACGTGGGATCCAGTTCCCGCTGGCTAAGACACAGAATTTTGGAACACAGAGGTCTTTCTATTAGAACTAGGTTTCCCCTTTCCAAACCACCCTTTTCTGCCATTAGAGAACACAGTTTAGCACAGGACCATCCTTTCACTGACCTGGATTTTCGGGTACTGTCTTTTTGTTCAAATAGACTGGACCTTTTAATTTCAGAGTCGCTGACTATTAAAAAGATGAAGCCGGAATTGAACAACAACTCGTCTGGTATTCAACTAGCTATCGTGTAATTTCATAGTAGGTACTCAATTAGGTCGTTAAATATTTTACTTTGTGAGTGGTAGTTTGTTTACATTTCACCTTAGTTTTATTTTCATATTTTTATGTTTGTGTTTTTAATTTTTCGTTATTTTACGTCTCACCCTTTTAGTTTGTATTTACTTGTTCATTTTATATATTTCGTTAGTATTTTTACTGAAGATTTATTATGACAATTCATTTTATTGTAATTTTATTGATTCTCATCCTTGTCGGTTTTTTCAGCCTGATGATGAGGTTTTATACCTCGAAAGCTCGTACAATAAAGAATGTTCTTCCTGGACTTGGCACTATTATTTATCATTAAACTAAGATTTCAAAGTAGCCGCCCAATTACTGAGTATATATATATATATATATATATATATATATATATATATATATATATATATATATATATATATATATATATATATTATATATATATATATATATATATATAAACACACGTTTAAAAGAAGTAAAACCAGTTGCATTCTGAATGCAAATTTCCCACACGTGGCCTCTGTAAGATAATCCGGTGTGTCCTGAAACAAGACTCGTACTCGTCTGATAAACCTCCTATATTTTCTCTGGCGACAGATCGCACCGGGAAGACTTTCCTCGGGAATATTATTCTCGTGTTCTCAGGAGAAAGTTCGACTTTGTTCTCTTTCTGCTTGCTCGTTTTTCAATGGGGAATTAGGTTTTTGTAAATAGAAAATAGACTGTTCTCTTTCTGCTTGCTCGTTTTTCAATGGGGAATTAGGTTTTTGTCAATGGAAAATTAGATTTTGTTCTCTTTTTCTGTTTGCTCGTTTTTCAATGGGAAATTAGGTTTTTGTAAATGGAAAATTATATTTTGTTCTCTTTTTCTGTTTGCTCGTTTTTCAATGAGAAATTAGGTTTTTGTAAATGGAAAATTATACTTTTTTCTCTTTTTCTGTTTGCTCGTTTTTCAGTGGGAAATTAGCTTTTTTGTAGATAATGGAAAATAAACGCTTTTTCTCTTTCTGTTTGCTCGTTTTTCAACGGGAAATTAGGTTTTTGTAAATACCGGAAAATAGAATTTGTTCTCTTTCTGCTTGTTCGTTTTCGACTGGAAATTGGCTTTGGTTAATAGACTTTTTTTCCTCTTTCTGTTTGCTGGTTTTTCAAGGGAAAATTAGCTTTTTGTTAATAATAGAAAATAGACTTTTTCTCTTTCCGTTTGCTCGTTTTTCAAGGGAAAATTAGTTTCTTGTTAATAACAGAAAATAGACTTTTTCTTTTTCTCTTTGCTGGTTTTCAATTAAAAATTAGTTTTTGTAAATGGAAAATAGACTTTGTTCTCTCTCTGTTTGCTCGTTTTTCAACGGGAAATTAGCTTTTGTAAATAGTAGAAAATAGACTTTCATTACTATCCCTGTTTGCTAGTTTTTCAATGGAAAATTAGCTTTTGTGAATAACAGAAAATTACTTTTTTCTCTTTCTGTCTGCTAGTTTTTCAAGGGAAAACTAGCTTTTTGTAGATAATAGAAAATAGACTTTCATTTCTATTTCTGTTTGCGAGTTTTTCAATATAGAAAATAGACTTTCATTTCTATTTCTGTTTGCGAGTTTTTCAATGGAAAACTAGTTTTTTGTAAATAACAGAAAATAGACTTTTTTCTCTTTCTTTTGCTCGTTTTTCAAGGGAACTTTAGCTTTTTGAAAATAATAGAAAATTAGACTTTCCTTTTTCTGCTTGCTCGTTTTCAACACAAAATTGGCTTTTGTAAATAACAAAAAGTAGAACTTTTTTCTTTTTCGGCTCGCTCGTTTTTCAACGGGAAATTAGCTTTTGTAACTAACAGAAAAAATACTTTATTCTCTTTCTGCTTCCTCGTTTTTCAATGGAAAATTAGCTTTTGCTTTTTGTAAATAATAGAAAATTGACTTTTTTCTCTTTCTGCTTGCTCGTTTTTCAACGGAAAATTAGTTTTTTGTAAATAACAGAAAACAGACTTTCTTTTCTTTCTGTTTCCTCGTTAAACTAAAATTAACTTTTTGTAAATAACAGAAAATAAAACTTTTCTTTTTCTGCTTGCTCGTTTTTCAACGGGAAATTAGCTTTTGTAAATAATAGAAAATAGACTTTTTCTTGTTCTGTTTGTTCGTTTTCAGCGGAAAATTAGCTTTTGTTAATAATGGAAAATAGACTTTTTTCTGTTTGTTCGTTGTTAACGGGAAAATAGCTTTTGTTAATAATAGAAAATAGACTTTAATCTCTTTCTGTTTGCTCGCTTTTCAACGGAAAATTAGCTTTTATAAACAATAGAGAAATAGACTTTGTTATCTTTTTCTGTTTGCTGGTTTTCAGTGGAAAATTAGCTTTTATTAATAACAGAAAATAGACTTTGTACTTTTTCTGTTTGCTCGTTTTCAACGGGAAATTGGTGTTGTTAATAATAGAAAATAGACTTTGTTCTCTTTCTGCTTGCTCGTTTTCAGCGCAAAATTGTCCTTTGTTAATAACAGCAAGTAGGTTGTATTCTCAGAGATTCTGTTTGCTCGTTCCAACTAAAATTAACTTTCTGTAAATAACGGAAAATAGACTTTGTTCTCTTTCTGCTTGCTTGCTTTCAACGAAAAACTACCTTTTGTAAATGACAGGAAATTAGACTTTCTTCTCTTTCTGTTTGCTCGTTTTCAACAAAAAATTAACTTTTTTCCCTTCTTGATTTTTAACAGAAAATAACTTTGCTCTCTTTCTATTTACTCGGTTTCAGCAGAAGAGTAGCTACTTTTTCTTCCTCTATATTCAATAGAAAATCTATTTTTCTCTCTTTCTATTTGCTCGTTTTCAAAAGTGAATTCTGTTTTTTTTCTATTTGTTGACTTTTGACAGAAAATAGACTTAATTTGCTTTCTATTTAAACGGTTTGAACAGAAAGTTAACTTTTGTTTTTTGTTTGTTGACTTTTAATAGAAAATACTTTCTTCTCTTTCTGTTTTTTTCCTGTATACTGTTTATTTTCAACAGAATAAAGAACTGCTTTTCTATTCTCATTCTTAAATAGAATATATTTTCTGTTTACTCATCCTCCACATGAAATAGATCATCCTTTCTTATAGGCTCATTTTCAACAGAAAAAAAATAATTTTTCTTTTTTATTAGCTTATTTTCATGAGAAAACGGACCGTTGCTTTTTAGTCCTCTCATAATTCATATTTCTATTTGCTTATTTTCATTGGAAAATAGATATTTTTTCTGTTATCCCCTTACTTTCAATAAAAAATCAGTTCCCTTGCTGTTTTCTTGCTATTTTCAACAGAATATAATTTCTCTTGCTATCTTCATCAGAAAATAATTTCTCTTGCTTTTTTCAACAGAAAATAATTTATCTTGCTATTTTCAACAGAAAATCATTTCTCTTGCTATCTTCATTAGAAAATAATTTGTCTTGCTATTTTCAGCAGAAAATAATTTATCTTGCTATTGTCTACATAAAATAATTTCTGTTGCTGTTTTCAACAGAAAATAATTTTCTTAGTTATTTTCATCAGAAAATAATTTCTCTTGCTATTTTCAACAGAAAATAATTTCTATTGCTATTTTCAACAGAAAAAATTCCTTTCTTGCTATTTTCAGCAGAGAATAATTTCTCTCACTATTTTCATCAGAAAATCATTTCTCTTGCTATTTTCAACAGAAATAAACCCCTGTCTTGCAATTTTCAACAGGAAATAATTTCTTTGCTTGCTATTTACAACAGAAAATAATCTCCCTTCCTTTCATTCGCGCATGTAGACCAGAACTCTTTCTGTGCTCTGCCTAGATTCTCTCTCTCTCTCTCTCTCTCTCTCTCTCTCTCTCTCTCTCTCTCTCTCTCTCTCTCTCTCCTTATTTTACTGTACTTACCTTCTTCATAGTGCAGGTAGGTCTATGCCTCTTCGAAGACTAAAATATCCTCACTTGTAAACACAACGCTTCCTTAGCACTGAATTAATGGTTCGAAGCTTTCATAAATCACTATCGAAATTCAAAACCCACCCACTAACACTTCCGTCACACAGATGGACCACTGCGATTATAAATCATATGTTGTTATCCCCGGTCACTATTCCCGTCACGAAAGGTGTAGTCTAGTTGTTACACCTTGCTGCTACGCCATATGGCTCTATAGAGTCTTCTTGAGAACGGATATACCGCGATAAGTGGCATATTTTTCAAGGTCAAGGTAGAAATTCACTCTTTAATTTGGTGTATTTTCATAATTCGATTCAACACTGACTTGAGTCTAGCATAGGTCTAAGCCAGTCTGAGATAGTTTTCAGAGTTTTAGTTTTTTTTTTCAGTGTTTTATCTCTGTATCTTTGCAAGATTTTGGTGATTTTTTTTTTCTCCAGGGGGTTAAAATTGCCTTAGTTACAAACAAACAAGCTTATGCCCGTCTTTATCACACATACAGCAGTTCCTGCCCACACACACCAACACTGAATCTGATTCAGCGGCACAGCTGTGTATCCGAACCCTTAGATAAATCTTCAAATAACAGCCTCGAGATGTTGTTGATAAATTTCATTTAAAACCAAAACACCACCCCCCAAAAAAACAGACACACCCCCTTTTTCATCCATTTTAATCATCTTTTCATAAAAACAAAAATGACTTTCGAGTATTTTATCATTTCTGTAACATTTTCACAAAAGCGTCACTTCGAACGAAATACGAGAGGAAGAAAGTTACGTCATCGTATCTAGACCGACCGAAACCCGCCCCCCGAAACCTCACTTTCACATCGTTATATTTCACGAGGGCGAGGCCCTTTGGGCCGAGGGTAAGGCGTCGTGATAACAGTAGAAGTAGATCTTAAGGGCATGATGGAGAGAGGAGGAGGAGGAGGATGAGGAGGAGGAGGAGGAGTAGTAGGAGGAGGAGAGGTTCGCGGGACGGCGGCAGCGTGGTAGCAGGCCCAGTGGCGGCGACACGCACATCCTCTCCCTCCGCCATCGCCACACCGACTAAAAGCTCTGGCTTGGGCACAGCCACAGAGAGAGAGAGAGAGAGTGAGTGAGAAGGAGAGAGAGAGAAGAGACCCCCCTTTTCAAACCTGTAGTAAATGTTCAAAGTGTACATGACTTGTAAATGTGCAAAGTGTACATGTAAATTTACGAAGTGGACGACTCGCAGATGTACGAAGTGGACGACTCCACCAGTACCCATTTATTTTGTCTTCGAGAAATCTGGCATTATTTATCATGAGTGTAAAACACTCTCTCTCTCTCTCTCTCTCTCTCTCTCTCTCTCTCTCTCTCTCTCTCTCTCTCTCTCTCTCTCTCTCTCTTAGCATAAAAACTAGTGATTTTAATTTGAAATACTGTTAATGTTTTTTGCAGGCACATAGCAATATAAAGACAGACCTTATCGATATTTTTCAACGATGTGAAAACACATACTGTATATTTCGGGGTTCGTGTTCACTCTAAGGCAATTGCACGTAACATTTGAAAATCTGCGCGCGCGCGTGAGTGTCTGTGTGTGTGTGTGTGCGTAAAAGGAGAGAGAGAGAGAGAGAGAAAGAGAGAGAGAGAGAGAGATTCTGTAGTTGTACTGATCAGTAACAAGAGAATAGTTCACTAATACAGTTTTAATTACCTGCTGCAATATGTCTCTCTCTCTCTCTCTCTCTCTCTCTCTCTCTCTCTCTCTCTCTCTCCACAGAAGGACTGACTTTATTTGGGCCTAAGCCGTAAATCAAGTACATGGTGGTCAGTCGATTGTAGATGGTCTCAGCCGTGAGTGGAGAGAGAAAGAGAGAGAGAGAGAAAGAGAGGACCTCAACGAGTGAATTTTCACCCCAACGGAATAAAAGCCCTTCATCTGATATATACCAGATCCTCTCTCTCTCTCTCTCTCTCTCTCTCTCTCTCTCTCTCTCTCTCTCTCTCTCTCTCTCTCTCTCTTTCAGGATGTGGCTCTATCACTTCGCTTCTCCTGTTGTTTGGTTTCAAAACAACCTATCTGTTGTTCTTGACACATTTTGACAGAACAACTACCTCGTGTTCCTATGCAGGCAGCAGAACAACCTTTCAGTATTATTTTGTGAAGAAGAAGAACAACAACTTGATAATTATAACAATTTTCCGCGGTAACTGTCATGGCTGCTTAACTGATATCCACTTCATCTGAAAGCTAGCTCTCTCTCTCTCTCTCTCTCGCCCTCACACACACAGACACACACACGCACACACGCTTACAGGCAGACTGAGTGACTGACTGTCTGTCTGTCTGTCACTGTAAAGACAGCCATAAGCACAGAGAGAGAGAGAGAGAGAGAGAGAGAGAGAGAGAGAGAGAGAGAGAGAGAGCTATGCTGTTAGTAAAAGTGCACAGCCAGACAGGTGTATATCATAATACTCAGACGCCATGTATCAAATGAAAACATTAATTGATCAGAGGTTTTGTCATCAGTTATATTTGACAGAAATGTGGCTTATTTATTTTATTTTTATTAAACCACAGAATAAACTACCTGTGTTACGAAAAAACAGGTAGACAGTATCGTTAAGTGTAATTTTTTCTTATGGGTCTAATTTCTTGAGTCACGTTCATGTAAGCATAGGCCTACTTGTATTTTGATACGGTTCATCGATGTAAGAATGATTTAGGAACACTTATTATCAACCGTTAAATGAAAAATAATGGGAGATATTTATAATATATAAATATATATATACAGTATATATATATATATATATATATATATATATATATATATATATATATATATATATATATATATATATATACCCATGGAATTCTCAGAGTAAACCAAAAATGTTTTAAGCAAAAGTAAAAGTTAAGATTCTGACCTCTCGCCAGATTATCTTCTTCTTCTTATTCTTCTTCTTCTTCTTCTTCTTCTTCTTCTTCTTCTTCTTCTTCTTCTGCTTCTGCTTCTTCTTCTTCTTCTTCTTCTTATCTCTTTCATACGTGATTCGAGAGGTCGTGACGGACTCTCGGAGGTACAGAAGAAAAAAAAAAAAAAAGGATGTTGATACTGGAGTTGTTATCGGTACGGAGGGTACGTATTTATATACTGTTTTTGCTCTAAATTGGAAGATGTCACTGTTACCATAATAGATTTGGGTCTATTTTTTTAATGTATATATATATATATATATATATATATATATATATATATATATATCTACAGAGAGAGAGAGAGAGATTTACGTACGTATATAGGCCCATATCTATGTCATATACAGTAGATATAGGCCTACATACATACATAAATTTGTCTATCTATCTGTATATATATATACGATTGTATGTACTTATGTATGTATTTATGTAAGTGTATATACCCATTCCCATTCCCAAACAAACCAGTACAGCTCTATTTGTGAATCTTAGTAGGCCTATAGTTATTCCTAATTCCGTTGAGGTTTATTTGGTGTGTCTCAATTTGTGTGATGGTTTTTTTTTTATTGTTCCTTAGTAATTCCAGATTTGTTTTTCTTCCTTGCAATTCCAGAATCAATACTGACCTGGAATTTAAATCGTACTAAGGAACTGAATGACAATTGAATCAGGGTTGTTCCTCTTCTCCCAGAGAATTAGCTGACGTTAGCCGTTTACTTTTTTAATTCGTATCAGGAATAATGATCGATAGATTCGTTGCTCCTTAAAGTCTGCATATAAGAGTGAATCGGGATGGCAAGTCCTGACCCTAGAGACGTTACGTACCGTCTAACACCTAATACGATGTCTAAAAACGGCTAGAGATCGGTTTGCCAGGGGAAGTTTGAAACTGCTTCATTTAATGGCCGCGAGATGGCGTCTGATATTATTCGTATTTTGTCGTATTTTCCTTATTTCCCTTAAACATTCCTTCGGTGTTTCTTGCTACTTTGCTTCTCGGTTACTTATTTCATTAGACCTAGTTTAGAGAATCCATTGGCTTTAGTTGTTATTTTTCTCCGCTTTTGTAAGCTGTGGTTTCATAGGCCTATTGCTCTTTTATCGCTACGTAGCATTCAGACATTTTTTTTTTTTTACGGATTCTGAATTGAACAGACAGATTAATATACAAATTTACATTGCATAGTTCTGTAAACTAAGAAAGAAAATGATTTAAAGAAGGTGTTTTAACATTCAGATGCCGGTTTTTTTTTTTTTACATATAGACTAGAGCATCTGTAAATTGATATTGAATCAAGCCTGTTTTTGTTGGAATATTGAACCGTATGTACTCACGAGTACTCTCTCTCTCTCTCTCTCTCTCTCTCTCTCTCTCTCTCTCTCTCTCTCTCTCTCTCTCTCTCTCTTCAACACTCGCATCTCTCTCTCACTCTCTCTCACTCTCTCTCTCTCTCTCCAACACTCTCATCTCTCTCTCTCTCTCTCTCTCACTGGCATCTCTTTGTCAATCTCTTCAACACTCTCTCTCTCTCTCTCTCTCTCTCTCTCTCTCTCTCTCTCTCTCTCTCTCCATTCGGCACCGTAGGGTAAATAACTAATTGTCTCCCGATATTAATCAACTGTCTTTTGTGGAGTTGATTATATAATAGAAGACTAGACGGCGGCACTCGAACCCTTTCAATTATTGTTCTATTTCCCCTGTCTTGCCCTCAATTTTAGCGTCACACCGTTGTCTGGTTAATTGCTCTTAACTCTTATTGGATAGCAGATAATTTTATGGGTTTGTTTTTAGTACGAAGCTTGGTTTAGCTGTGAGGCGGGATGAACTATCTCTCTCTCTCTCTCCTCTCTCTCTCTCTCTCTCTCTCTCTCTCTCTCTCTATATATATATATATATATATATATATATATATATATATATATATATATATATATATATATATATATATATATATATATATATATATATATATATATATATATATATATATATATATATATATTTTTGACAATTGTCTACAGAACTCTAAAACAATAAGAAATCCATAAGTCAGATATATATTCTTTGTATTTTTACATTTTTCCCAGGACCTAATTTACCAAAATTTCGAAGCGATTGACCTATTTCGAAAAAAAGTATACACTACTATAGAAATAGCTTTATGTGTAAATTACGTTCCTCAGATTCAAAACCATTTTCTAAGTTCACTTTTGAAGTATGTGAGAGATTTTTACACTTTTAATTATGACAAGTATAGGAGCCATATTCTGTTCATTTTTATGGAGTTTTCGGCGTTTATAGGTCTAGAAATATATGAGAGATTTTTACACTTTAATGATGCTAAGTAAGGGAGCCATATTCTGTTCATTTTTATGGAGTTTTCGGCGTTTATAGGTCTAGAAAGTTCCTCTGTCAGTTTTTATGAACCAGCCCTCATGTGGTTTTTTTTTTTGGGGGGGGGTGGTATTTTATAGATATATATTCCTTTATAATCATTCATCATCCATTGCAGTCATATCTTTATTAATATAGCCTAGATTTTTATTTATATCCAAAATGAACCTGGCTTCCTGCAGACGTTAAGTATACCTTAGTTTTACCAGAGTTCACGGCAGCCGTCGTTCATAATCTCCAGTTATCATCATATCATCATCATTAGACCTAGTCCCATCAGGCAGATCAACATATCATCTCACTTTAGATGTCAGGTGTTCATATATTGCTTAATTTAGACGCGCACGCGCGCGCCCTCAAGAGACCGCCTAGCAGAAATAGTACCATAACCTCTTCTGAGTTTGCCCTGGCATCGCTTCGGACAGAAGCTGATATACAACAGTTTCCCGGGAACACTTCGCAGTCGCATCAGCTCATTTGGGGGTATCGGGGCCTCCCTTTGGGTCTCTCACTGATACCCATAAATCATCTGGGTAGCTTCATTAAAGGTTGCATGACCCAGAATGTGTTCGGTACGACTTATTGGTACGACTTGACAACCATCCTGACCTTGGAGACGAGTGGAAGTTGTCTGTTTGTGTAGTCCTTGGAAATAGGTGGTCTTTTTCTGTATATTTCTTTTTATGTTAAAGGAAAGGAGTGTTAATCCTACTAATCAGCCTATGAGTTGATTTACAAAGACAATACTCTCTCTCTCTCTCTCTCTCTCTCTCTCTCTCTCTCTCTCTCTCTCTCTCTCTCACACACACACACACACAAATTTTCCATTCCGTCAAGTCAAATTACAATTTGCATCCATACGGCAAGCAATTTGCAATCATGGTACGCAGTTTAACTGCAAATAACTCACACAAATATTCAAAACTTATGAAATTCCTCCTCCTTCCGCCCATCTACCATACAAGAACTGCTCCTGGTTCCATTCTGGTTCTTTAAAAGTGCAAAATCGGTCTTTCGAAGCACTTCTAAGCCCACCCCAGGTCTCTGAACACCTCGGAACCCACCCCGGGTCCCTTCAACAATTCGAAACCCACCCCGGGTCTCTAAAACTTCGAAGCCCACCCCGGTTCTGTAAACACTTCGAAACCCATCCCCGGGTCTCTAAACACTTCTCAGCCGACACCGGGTCTCTAAACACTTCTAAGCCCACCCTGGGTCTCTAAACACTTCGAAACCCACACCGGGTCTCTAAACACTTCGAAACCCACCCCGGGCCTCTAAACACTTCTCAGCCCACACTGGGTCTCTAAGCACTTCGAAACCCACCCCAGTTCTCTAAACACTTCGAAACCCACCCCGGGTCTCTAAACACTTCTAAGCCCACCCCGGGCCTCTAAACACTTCTAAGCCCACCCCGGGCCTCTAAACACTTCGAAACCCACCCCGGGCCTCTAAACACTTCGAAACCCACCCCGGGTCTCTAAACACTTCTAAGCCCACCCCGGGCCTCTAAACACTTCGAAACCCACCCCGGGTCTCGTGTATCTCGCCCGCGCGCACATCATGAGCCTTAGGACTACGTATACTACGTGATGCTTGACAGCTTGAAGTTACTTATCTCTTACATACATCCGGTGTTATTCACCTCTAAGCGAAAAAGCCTAACGATCTCGTCTTGTCTTCATCTGACATTTTCCATCAAACGTCTGGTGATAATTCATCATAAAATTGCTTTTATGTCTATCAAAAGCGTGGATGTTAGGCAGAGAAAATAGGCCTGTGTGTTTTGTTTGTATGTCTTCTCATTGAAATATCTCTTTCAATTTTACTTTTGTTAGAGAAACTGAATTAGATAAAGATAAGGGAAGTTCGGACCCGTGCCGTAAAAAATGTCTGCTATAACAGGAGAGGGTCGAGACAGCGAGGCACGGCCTTAGACATTACGTACCGCACGAAAGCTCTGGCTTAAGGTACCCTCATTCTATACACTCACATATGAGTCAGTAGAGAGAGAGAGAGAGAGAGAGAGAGAGAGAGAGAGAGAGATTCCGCAGTAGACAATAGGTCTAAACTTCGATTTTATTCTATAATCTATATGATACACTTTCTCTGTCATTTTTAGACCTACTGCTTTCCGTATCAGTCTCGTGGTTCATAAATATTCTTCTCTGCTTAGGCCTATTGTATGCTACTTAAACTGCTTACATACAAGACTGTTTCTGCTGTCTGTATCAGTCTCATGGTTCATGAATATTCTTCTCTATTTAGGCCTATGCTGCTTAAATGCTCACGAACAAGCCAGCAGAGATAATACGGCGGTTTCTGCTTTCTCTATCAGTCTTGTGGTTCATAAATATTCTCCTCTACTTAGGCCTATGCTGCTCAACGGCTTCTGAACAAGATAGTATCAGTAATAATACTGATGTTTACATGAAAGGCTGCAATCTGCTTGCTTCCGATCAACTTTTGCAAAAAGATTGCAAAAATATTTGTAAGCCAGCAAGAATCAGGAAGATTGTTATTTGCATATTGTAATACTGTTATCAGTCTGTACACTCGTAATTGTAGTTTGTTATAGACACTAATATTACGAGTATTTCTCCTGAATATTTTGATACTTTTCGATGTTTCTCCACAAACTTCGCAGGTTGTAATCATCCTGAATTCTCACATATGAGAAAAACTCCTTAGGAAGTTTTTTTTTTTTTCATTCGACTGAAAACGAAGTTTTCGTAAATGCAGACAGAACACGGTCGTAGTTTCTTTATTTTTTCAAAAGAAACTTTCTTATATCTTCAATTTCGATTTATTTCTAATTGTGTGTGTATGTATGTATGTATGTATGTATGTATGTATATATATATATATATATATATATATATATATATATATATATATATATATTTGCTATTTACTTCCTTCAGCCTTAAAATAGATACGCATTATCATAAACTTTAACATTCTGACGCTTGATCTAAGCGGACATTTTCTCTCATTCATCATTCATGATCTCATTCACTGACCTCTTTGTCATACCACTTCATTCCTTGGCGTCAAAGCCTGATTATCCCCAAATTATAACATCGGTCACGGATTCTTCTCCTCTCCTCTGTGTTCTCTTTAATAAAAGATTTTCCAAGTCATCTCTTTCTTTCTTTCCTCATCAAACTGATTATGTCTTGTTCTTCACTTACGGTCCTCGACTTGTTTGCAATTTGTTTGCAATATGTATACAATTAGTTGCTGACACACCCCCTACAATTATCCTTGAACTGTCTGCAACCTGTCTGTGATATGTATGCAATTTGTTGCCGACATTCTCCATACGAGTATCCAACATTAACCAAGGATTCATTCCCACTGTTGGCAACATGTTTGTGACATGTATGCGACAAGTTGCCGACGTGTTTGCGACAAGTTGCCGACATGTATGCGACAAGTTGCCGACGTGTTTGCGACAAGTTGCCGACGTGGTTGCAACATGTATGTGACAAGTTGCCGACGTGTTTGCGACATGTATGCGACAAGTTTCCGACGTGGTTGCGACATTTTTCCCCGTAGCTTGAACCTAGAACCAAAAGTCGGGGTCTCTCCCGCCCGAGGATGTCCACGCACATATATCCGTGACGGTATGTAACGACTTTAATGAGTTACTTCGTCACCCTTCGCCCGACAACTAGCCGTATCCGGGGTTGGTTCAGTAGGGGGAGGAGTGGGAGGAAGAACCGAATGCATTCTGATAATAATAAAGTTTTACTGTGGACGAATGACTTCACTTGAGATTTTGTTATTATTAAAGGAGAGTTAATATTTATGAAAGAGAATTTAGGATAAACTGTTTCTTCATAATCGTCTCTGTAATGTTGGCGATAACGAGTAATCTTGGAGAGTATGTGTTGTGTTTGGAGTCAGACGAAGGCAGAGATTGGGAATCTCTCTCTCTCTCTCTCTCTCTCTCTCTCTCTCTCTCTCTCTCTTTTCTTTTTCTTTCTGTTAAAAACTAAATAACTGTAAAGTGACAACCAAGAATTATATATATATATATATATATATATATATATATATATATATATATATATATATATATATATATATACAGTATACATAACATATATATGTATGTATATACATACACATATATATAATTATATATAAATATATAGGTATAATGTATATGTATATATATATATATATATATATATATATATATATATATATATATATATATGTAGATTCTGTATGCTTTAGATAACGCAGTAGTGAAGAAATAAATTAAAAAAAAAATATATATATATATATATATACATATATCTCACAATAATCAAGTACCTCATGCAACTGACTAAATAACCCGACGTCAGCAAAAAAAAAAAAAAGTCAGTTTTTCACGTTTACTTTCACGGGGCCGTTTTGCGTTATCTCTGCACGCGATGGAACGCAGCCAGACGGCTTCAGAGGGGTGACTGAGACGATCTGTCATCGAGAGTATTTCTTTGAACTTGAAGGCTGCCTCGTACCGACTCGTAATCAGTGGAACAGGGCCATTTTCACTCGAACCCCTATAGGTCCCATATTAGGATATGGCCAGGGGGCGGGGGGAAAGGGTGGGAGAGTAAGGGAGGAGGGAAAGGCTACCACATAGCAACTGCTCCGTTCACATTCTTGGTCTTCTGTTCGATTTTGTTCATTTGTCTGATTGCATCGCGTTCTGTTTTTCGTCAGGATGATTCTCATAGCTTGATTTTTGGAATGTTAGTGTGTTTTAAAGTTAAAAAAATAAATAGGTCAGATGACTTACTGGCGTTTCATCACTGCAAATTAAATGTAAATATATTTTATTTTATAATAATATTTTCCTTTCTCAAGCACCTGTCTTTGGTAAGAGGCTTCCTTAACTTGGAGAGATTTTATTCAGTGTTTTAACAAAGTTAAATGCTATAATATTAAAATGTCGTTCAAAGATTAACGATCTGGAAAAACTGATCCATAGTGTGTTGAAATGGTTCAGACATGTGGAGAGAATGGAAGTCGAAATGACTGCGGAATACCCGTTACAAATCGGAATTGTTATGAGGAATTAGGAGAGAAAGAACACTAAGGTCTCTCTCTCTCTCTCTCTCTCTCTCTCTCTCTCTCTCTCTCTCTCCATACATTTATATATATAATATATATATATATATATATATATAGAGAGAGAGAGAGAGAGAGAGAGAGAGAGAGAGAGAGAGAGAGAGAGAGAGAGAGGTCTGGTCGAGTTGACCCGGTATGGAAATAAATATCGGTGAGGTCATTCCATAAATCTTTCACTTATTTTAACGTCAGTCAGATTCATTTCCATCAGTCGCATGAAAAAGTGATTTAGTGTTGATCCATAATAGACTCTCTTGTTCATGACAGGGAGTTGTTGGCCTTGAAATATAAATGGCCCGCTGCGATTCGCGCGAACAAATGTATCCGTGTATATGTATACACACATACATATGCAAACATTCATAGGTATACGGTATACACACACACACACACATATATATATATATATATATATATATATATATATATATATATATATATATATATATATATATATATATGTATATAGTATATTTAAATATATATATATATGTGTGTGTATTTATTGAGAGAGAGAGAGAGAGAGAGAGAGTCTTGGCATTCTCTTTCCCCTAATTCCTCGCAACACTTCCGAATTCTACCCCATATATATATATATATATATATATATATATATATATATATATATATTTTTATGTATACAGTATATATATATTATATATATATATATATATGTATATAATTTGTGTGTGCGTATACACATAAAGTTTGTATTGTAGATGCTTTAGAAATGAGGTGATATCACAGTGCACCACCCATGTACACACACATAGAATGCCTAGTACATATGATTGACTGCAGGCAAATAATATTTTTCAGTAAAATATAGTGTGTAACCACAATAGAAATATATTTCCCACGAAAATATCTTATATATTTTAGCCCTCAGTTCCTAAATTATTTGAAAATATGAACTGAAATCTGCTATTGTGCTTAACTCAGTATCTGTCACGACTTAAATGATCATATAAAAATGTATGTATTGTTTTCTCATATACAAAATTCCTCAAAAAAAGGAAGGACAATAACTTGTACTAAAAAGCAAAAAAAAAAAAATAAATATATTGGAACTGTTACTTTCGTGACTCAATCACATAAAAATGTATAGTGTTTTCTCATAGACCAAAATTCCTCAAAAAAAAAAAAGAGAGAGGAAGGCCATTATTATTGTTTATTAAAAAGCAAAAAAACATTATTGGAACTGCAACTCGGTATCTTTCGTGATTCAGATGATCTTATAAAAATGTAAACTGTTTCCTCATAGACCAAATTCTAAAATTAAAGATGTGGCTAGTGTTTTCTCATAGACCAAAAAAAAAAAAAAAAAAGGAAGGACATCCTCAAAAAGAAGAAAGGACATTAGCGTTTACTACAAAGCGAAGAAAAAAAATTATTGGAACGGTTAAGTTTGATTTCCACGGTTCCATTATAATTCTGGGGAGTGGAATGTAAAAAGGGTTTCTCTCTCAACCTGAAAGGTTCCCTCAATCCTAGCACCAGGAAACCATCAGGGCTGAATTGAATATCCGTGTATGATGCTCCTTCCTCTCTCTCTCTCTCTCTCTCTCTCTCTCTCTCTCTCTTTCTCTCCTTTGTTGCTTTTCAGTAAATCTAATATTCATTATTTGGTGTTCTATTTAATATGAACTGCTCTCTCTCTCTCTCTCTTTCTCCCTCTCTCTCTCTCTCTCTCTCTCTCTCTCTCTCTCATTATCTATTATCTATTTTTTTTTGGTGTTCTATTTTATATGAACTGCTATTATTATTCTCTCTCTCTCTCTCTCTCTCTCTCTCTCTCTCTCTCTCTCTCTCTCTCTCTCTCTCTCGTTTCTTTTTCATTATGCCTAATATTCATGTATTTGGTGTTCTATTTTATGTGAACTACACACACTCTCTCTCTCTCTCTCTCTTTCTCTCTCTCATCAAATGTTTATCTCTCGAGTTAAGGTTTTTCCATTTGTCTAATCTTTTCTCCTTCGCAAAAGTGTTTCACTCGTTATCTTGAAATCTAATTCTGATTCTCTCATCCTGACTTTCTATTTCTAATTCTCTAATTCTGATTTTCTAATTCTAATTCTCTAATTCTCATTTTCTCATATTCTCATTTTCTCATTTTAATTCTCTGATTCTAATTCTCTAATTCTCCCATTCTCTCTCTTTCTTTATGCAGAAACAGAAGATCATTGAACGTGAAAAGACAGAAGAAGAAGAAGAAGAAGAAGAAGACGAAGAAGAAGGTAAGAGTGAATTATAATGTAACTTATTTCCATCTTTATTGATTTTTACTTAGTTCTCTGTAAAATAAAATTACTGTGCCGGCTTTGTCCGTCCGCACTTTTTCTGTCCGCCCTCAGATCTTAAAAACTACTGAGGCTAGAGGGCTGCAATTTGGTATGTTTGACGATTGGAGGGTGGACGATCAATATACCAATTTGCAGCCCTCTAGCCTCAGTCGTTTTTATGATCTGAGGGCGGACAGACAATACCGGCACAATAGTTTTCTTTTGCAGAAAACTAATGCAGTTCCTGTACAGACAGACGCACAGAGCAAATTCAAGGTTCACAGAAAAACCCACCAGTTGGCCCCCAAACGTGGCGGGGCGGGGGGGGGGCGGTTGGTTAAAGGACTCATTAATCATTTCCAAGCACAGCGAATGCATAAGCATGAGGAATAAATGAATGAAGGAGGAGAGGAGAGAAATGAGAAAGAGAGAGTCTTTTGTGTAACTTTCTCGTTTAATAATCCGAGAGTGTGATTAGATGCTAAGAATAATATAGAGGGGAAAAAGTTCGCCTCCTTTGTTGCAGCTCGGTGCAAAAGCCAGCGGAATTGCTTTCTCTCTCTCTCTCTCTCTCTCTCTCTCTCTCTCTCTCTCTCTCTCTCTCTCTCTCTCTCTCTCTCACACACACACAAGTTGGGCCTTTTAAATTCTTATAAAGTTTTAATATGTTATGATTTTGGTTAGGTAATTACATTTTAATCTCTCTCTCTCTCTATCTCTCTCTCTCTCTCTCTCTCTCTCTCTCTCTCTCTCTCTCTCTCTCTCTCTCTCTCTCTCTCACATTTGGCCTCCTAAATTCTCATGCAGTTTTCATTTGTTATGATTTTGGTTAGGTTGTTACATTCTAATCTCTCTCTCTCTCTCTCTCTCTCTCTCTCTCTCTCTCTCTCTCTCTCTCTCTCTCACACACACACACACACACACACACACACACACACACACACACACACACACACACACACACCCCTCCTAAATTCTTATGCATTTGTCATTTATTATGATTTTGGTTAGGTGATTACATTCTAATCTCTCTCTCTCTCTCTCTCTCTCTCTCTCTCTCTCTCTCTCTCTCTCTCTCTCTCTCTTTTTATTTGACATCCGTTCTCCTCCTCCTCCTCCTCCTCCTCCTAATCTTTCATTACCTCCCTTCCTGTCCCATTGAAAGCGATAACCAAATCCACTTGGGCGATTGTTCCGTCTGTCATTTTAAATCACATTCCGCCTCTCGCTTTGATGGAGACCAGAATCCCGGGGGCTGTTTAGATCAATTATTTCCCGGGCTTTTGATGTCCGTCATATTTCCGTCGGGCTGGAGTTTGCCCCAGTGTTACGTAAATAGTTCCGCGAGTTGACTTTAAAGCAAGTTGCTGAATAGAGGGTATTTTGTTACGTAACAAAAGAAAAATGTTGGAACTCCTTTCAATTCCTTTTACCGTACCTCCGTTCGTGTTCCGTCTTTCATCTGATTTTAAGGTCCCAACGCTTGGATTTTGGCCTTATTTCTATATTCTGTTCAGTATAAGTATTTCAAAATGCAGCTGTTTCGAGAAGTGCATTCGTTACGTAATAAAAGAAATTGTTGGAAATTCACGTCATTTTCTGAACAAAATCTTCATTTTGAGCAGAGTGTTCGTTACGTAATGGAAAAAATTGTTGGAAGTGTTATATAAGGTTTTTTTATAAATAACACTAATTTCGAATATAGAGTATTCGTTACGTAACAATTTTTTTTAAAATGTTGCATACATTTCTCTAAATAACACTAATTTCGAACATGGAGTATTCGTAAAAGTAATTTCAAATAGAAAGTATTCGTTAGGTAACGACAAAATTGTTGGCAGTGTTACATAAATTTTTCTAAATAAAATTGATTTAAAATTGCACACAAACAGTGAAATTGAAAAGTGACATAATTTTTTTTTTAATTTATCTCAAATCGTGCGTTATTTTTCCGAGAATAAAGCTAATTATAAATCGCACATAAGTTTTTCAAAATAAAATGAAAAACGTCACATTGATTTTTTTTTATTCACTTCAAATCCTGCATAATTTTTTCAAAATGAAATTTATTTCACATTACACATTTTATTGCAAATAAAGTGATAGATCGTAGATAGGTCATCTCTCTCTCTCTCTCTCTCTCTCTCTCTCTCTCTCTCTCTCTCTCTAGATATATATATATATATATATATATATATATATATATATATATATATGTAATATATATCGTCTTAATTTTCAACATTTAATAGACAGTCTCTCTCTCTCTCTCTCTCTCTCTCTCTCTCTCTCTCTCTCTCTCTCTCTCTTTTGAAAGCTAATGTCTTCCCTGTAAACCAATCATTATACTTCATTATCACTCCTATCCACAAGATACAACTTCAACCAGACAGCGTAGCCTAACTCTCTGATGTGGAAGAGCACGCAAGTCCGCATTGTCCTGTTTACGTACAGCACTCGTATCGTCAGCTTCGTATGAAACGCGTTCAGGCAGCCACGAGGCGGATGCTATTTCATTCATGATTTAGCCGCTCATTGTTCTGACGTAAACAAAACAAAGAACGACTGTTCCCGGAACCTCAGTTCTTGCGAGTATAATTATTATTGTCAGACAAGCAACTGGGAATTTTTTTTATCTTTTTAATTGAAATGCCCAAGCATGAAGACTTGAAAGAATATTAATTTTTATTTACTTCAATATTTATTTTTTTTATTTATTTCTTTATCAAGATGTGACATTGCCAGTTGATTAAGATTCACTGGCTTTTGATAACTTCGTCTTAATTCTGATGTTATTCCTGTATTCCTGATCATTTGGAATTCTCTCTCTCTCTCTCTCTCTCTCGTCTTTAATATTCCACAATTGATAGTTCATTTCTCTCTCTCTCTCTCTCTCTCTCTCTCTCTCTCTCTCTCTCTCTCTCTCTCTCCATTAATTATCCGTATGTGATAAACAGTTCATTTTTCTCTCTCTCTCTCGTATTAATTTTCCATATGTGATAGACAGTTCATTTCTCTCTCTCTCTCTCTCTCTCTCTCTCTCTCTCTCTCTCTCTCTCTCTCTCTCTCTAGCTATTAATTTTCCCCATTTAGTGGAGTCTGACCGACCAACAGAGAATAACTGGGAGTCAATTCTACAAGAAGAAGAAGAAGAAGAAGAAGAAGAAGAGAGAGAGAGAGAGAGAGAGGGTGGGGAGCATACAGATTGGTTAGTGCATACGAGAACAGCGAATAATTAGAGCGATAACGAGGTTAATGATAAATTTAAATATGATATATATAAAAAGATAAAATACAGAATTAAAAAGGGCGAAAGTAAATGAGAGATAATTAATAGAGTAATTAGACAAGGTGGATAATGAACTCCGCGAGAAGATTATTAATGATAATAATATGAAGTTAATGAGATTGATAAGAATAATAATAATAAAAAAAAGGAAATTGGATTCTGACTCGACCCTTCTTTGTCGAATTGTGTGTATTGGATTCAACCGTTGAATTTGTCGACTGAATTTGTTGCCTGTACCTAAGTATCGCACAGGCAGAATGCGAGGGTAATGATTTTTCTGTTAAACTCCTGCTGATGAAGCTCTCTCTCTCTCTCTCTCTCTCTCTCTCTCTCTCTCTCTCTCTGCCTGCAAATGATGCAGATTTCGAAGTTCTCTCTCTCTCTCTCTCTCTCTCTCTACAAACTTTTAGCTCTCTCTCTCCAGAATCTTGCAAACTCCTAATCTCTCTCTCTCTCTCTCTCTCTCTCTCTCTCTCTCTCTCTCTGCAAGCTTCTAAGCTACGCACATACCGAAGCATTTCAGCTCTGTGAAGTCAATAAATATTTGCGCGCCGGAAAAGCGAGTGTCTGTGTATTTGTGTTTGTGTGTGCGCTTGTTTTTTTGTTTGTGCTTGTGTGTGTGCGTTTTAAAAGCACGAAAACGGAATAAGAGCTTTAATCAAAGGCTTCTAAAAGCCTCACGGCCATTACTTAGTACTGTACGAGGCTTCTAAAGGGCCTTTTCTTTTTTTTTTTTAACTGCGCCGAGGACACAGAGATATTATCCCATTTTAAGGAGAGGGAATAAAAGTTAAGCAGTGATTATCGAGATGAATGGAGAGAGAGAGAGAGAGAGAGAGAGAGCATAAATATTACTCGTAATACGAAAAGGAATTAGTGGAGAGAGACAGAGAAAGAGAGAGAGAAAATATGCAAATGGCTTGTTGTAATTTAAGCACAGTTTTGGATGAGGGAGGGGGGCTGGGGGAATATTATTCGTGATGGAATAAGGAATTAGTGGAGAGAGAGAGAGACAAGAGAGATAGATAGAGAGAGAAAATATGCAGTTGGATTGTTTTAATTTAAGCGCAGCTTTGCATGAGAGAGAGAGAGAGAGAGAGAGAGAGAGAGAGAGAGAGAGAGAGAGAGAGAGAGAGAGAGAGAGAGAGCAAAAACATTATTCGTGATGCAATAAGAAATTTGTAAAGAGAGAGAAAAATATTATACAAACCTAAGGCTTGCTCTAATTTAAGCACGGTGTTGGATCAGAGAGGGAGAGAGAGAGAGAGAAAGAATATTACTCGTGATACAGTAAGGAATTAGTGGAGAGAGAAAGAGAGAAAATATTATACAAAAGGCTTGTTCCAATCTAAGCACAGTGTTGGATATAAGAGAGAGAGAGAGAGAGAGAATATTACACAAAAGGAATATTATACAAAGGGCTTGTTCCAATCTAAGCACAGTGTTGGGTATGAGAGAGAGAGAGAGAATTTGCATACCCGGAAAACAGAGCAGGAATTTATTTACCGAACAATCACAGGAATTTGAGAATTCGACCCTGTTCTCTTGTGTACGTTGTCAATAAATACAAATAAATATAATATTTGCTTTAAAGTCGAGCTAAAGGGTCAAATAAGGTCACGTGACTAAGACCTAGGGACACTGCGTTTAACCTTAAACATTCGCCATCGAAAGTAAACGCTTTAGTACCACTTCTTCTTCTTCTTCTTCTTCTTCTTCTTCTTCTTCTTCTTCTTCTTGTTCTCCGTCTTCTTCTTCTTATTCTCCTTCTTCCTCTCCGTCTTCTTCTTCTTCTTCTTCTTCTTCTTCTTCTTCTTCTTCTTCTTCTTCTTCTTCTTCTTCATATGTTATCTAAGTCGCGAGAGCCTGTCAATTGTTGTCTCGTAAACAGGCAATAATTGTTTGATGTTTAAACAAGTAAAAAATGCGCCGAAGGTTCTTCGGCGCAGTCGAGTTTTCTCTACAGCCGCTACAGCGTATAATCAAGGCCACCAAATACAGATCTATCTTTCGGTGGTCTCGGTATAATGCTGTATGCGCCGCGGCCCATGAAACTGTAACCACGGCCCGCTGGTGGCCTATCCTATATCGTTGCCAGAAGCACGATTATGGCTAACGTTAACCGTAAATAAAATAAAAACTGCTGAGGCTAGAGGTTTGGAATTTGGTATGTCTGATGATTGGAGGGTGGATGATCAACATACCAATTTGCAGCCCTCTAGCCTCAGTAGTTTTCAAGATCTGAGGGCGGACAGAAAAAGTGCAAACAGAAAAAAGTAGTTTTTATTTTACTTCAGGTTAAAGTTAGCCATAACCGTGCCTCTGGCAACGATATAGGACAGGCCACCACCGGGCCGTAGTTAAAGTTTTATGGGTCGCGGCTCACACAGCATTATGCCGAGACCACCGAAAGATAGATCTGTTTTCGGTGGTCTTGATTGTGCGCTATAGAGGCTGTACAGAAAACTCGATTGCGCCGAAGACACTTCGGCGCATTTTTTATTTTTGTATTTTTCTGTATTTTGGATTGTTCCATTTGTTCATGGATTAATCCCGCCATGAGATCTTTGGCTTGCTTTATTATTGTAGGTTGTGTAAGATCCTATGGAACTGTAATTATTTCTCTCTCTCTCTCTCTCTCTCAATGTAACCATTTGATCTTTATTTTTATTCGCAACTCTCTTGGTACGTTCATCTTTTGCCTCTTTTTGAGAAGTGGTGAAAGACATGCTCTCTCTCTCTCTCTCTCTCTCTCTCTCTCTCTCTCTCTCTCTCTCTCTCTCTCTCTCTCTCTCTCTCTCTCTCTCTCTCTCTCAATGTAACCATTTATACGTTATATTTATTCGTATCTCTCTTGGTACTTTAGTTTTTTTGCCTCTTTTCGAGAAGTGGTTAAGGACATGCTCTCTCTCTCTCTCTCTCTCTCTCTCTCTCTCTCTCTCTCTCTCTCTCTCTCTCTCTCTCTCTCTCTCTCTCTCTCTCTCTCGCAACTGTGACTTCTAAGCGGAAATTATCCTTCCTTTGTTCTCGTTGCTTACATCTCCAGAATTATTAAATTTATTATTTTTTACTTTTATTTTATCTTTAATTTCCGTTTTCCTCATTTTTCTCTCCCTCATTGTGTATTTATTCAGTTTTTTTCATTTCTTGAGTGTTTGACTGCTCGATTTAACATTAAATTATCTGGCGTTACAGCAACAAAGGTCCTAATTTTTTCTTCGTAAAGAAATATATATATATATATATATATATATATATATATTCTTAAGTTACAAAATGAATTAGTATCATGAAAGTTCATAAGACAGCATATAGGTACTTGAGTCTATATATATATATATATATATATATATATATATATATATATATATATATATATATATATATATATATATATATATATATAATATATATATATATATAAAATCCACACGCTAGCATCCAACAATGCCGATATTGGTACTGCGTGGAAATCATCTCCACTATCTTCTTCTTAATTTTCCCTCTGTTATATGACCTCTTTTCCTATTTTACAGTCACCTGGGTCCAATTATCTTTCCCTATTAAGAATTCGGGCCCGCCGGGTCACATACGAGCGTGGAAAAATCGACCCAATTTCCACTGGACAAAGAGGTCGTTTTGGCTCATCGGATCTCGTCGGGGAACACTCGAGCGTGAAATAAAGTACTTTTGGGGGGGGAGAGAGTACAGTCATTGTTTAGTGACGGCAACAGTAGCAGTGCTAAGCAGTAACGACAGTAGCAGTACTCAGCAGTAACAACAGTTGCAATACTAAACTGTAGCAATGGCAGTAGTAAACAGTAGCAGTACTAAACAAGCATGAACAACAGTAGCAGTACTAAACAGTAGCAACAAAAGTAGCAGTACTAAACAAACATTAGCAGCAGTAGCAATGCTAAACATTAGCAATACTAAATCGTAGCAAACTAAACAGTAACAACAGCAGCAGTAGCAATACTAAACAGTAAAAACATCAGCAGAAGAAGAAGAAGAAGAAGAAAGTAGAAAGCAGAAAGAAGAAGAAGAAGAAGAAGAAGAAGAAGAAGAAAAAGAAGAAGAAGAAGAAGAAGAAGAAGAAGAAGAAGAAGAAGAAGAGGAGGAGGAAGAAGAAGAGGAATCACAATCGACAGACAAGAGGCTCAATTTCGCATGGCTGTCGCATCCTGTTGGTCCTTCGGTTTTTCGGCTTTTTCGAAAATGGCTCCAGCGAGGGGTGCATGTACCCCGCCTCTGATTGGCCGTCCCCACCCCCCGCCCCCCGAAATGACCAAAGGGAAATAAACAAACGAAAAGAAAATCCGGCCTTGTTAGGTATTTGTGTACGGTTCATATTTTTGGGTGAAGGGGAGGCTGTGAAAATACTTTCCCCTCTGACCACCCGCTGGAGGTTTTGCAATGATCAGTCGAGTGGCGTTGAATTCCTAAAAGGACGATCCGGTGGGATTCCTAAAAGGATGGTTTAGTGGAATTCCTAAAAGGATGATCTAGTAGAATTCCTAAAAGGATGATCCAGTAGAATTCCTAAAAAGATGATCTAATAGAATTCCTAAAAGGATAATCCACTGGGATTCCTAAAAGGATGATCCAGTGGGATTCCTAAAAGGGTAATCCAGTGGGATTCCTAAAAAGATGATCTAATAGAATCCCTAAAAGGATAATCCAGTGGGATTCCTAAAAGGATAATCCAGTGGGATTCCTAAAAGGGTAATCCAGTGGGATTCCTAAAAAGATGATCTAATAGAATTCCTAAAAGGATAATCCAGTGGGATTCCTAAAAGGACGATCCAGTGGGATTCCTAAAAGGATGATCCAGTGGGATTCCTAAAAGGATGATCCAGTGGGATTCATAAAAGTCTTGCAAAGCTTTTCTCAGAATTTATTGTAATTACCTGATGCAAAATATACCTCCTCTCTGTAATACCAAAAAAGTATTTTCTTCAAGACATTTTAAATGTAAAATTGTAAAATTCAATTTAGGTTACCATTTGACAGACCGAATTTCAGGTCCATGCTCGAAATTTATTTATTTATTTTTAAATTTGTAAAACAGAACAAATGTCATCATTTTAGATGTCACCACTCTTGAAAAAATTCTCCCTTGATTTTATATTTTCACATTTTAAATTTTAAATTTTAGATTTTAATCTTTAAAATTTTAGATTTTATTTTTTAAATATTTGATTTTTAATTTTTAATTGTTAATTTTAAAATTTTAAATTTTTATTTTTAGTTTTTATTTTAAATTTTAAATTTTAATCTTTAAATTATAAATTGTAAAATTTTAACTTTTACATTTTTAATTTTTAATTTTAAAAAGAGTTACCATTGGTTATTTTTTTCGGAGACCTTTAATTTTTATAAAGAGAAAAAACCAACCGGTATTATGTGATTTGACAGCCTCTCTCTCTCTCTCTCTCTCTCTCTCTCTCTCTCTCTCTCTCTCTCTCTCTCTCTCTCTCTCTCTCTCTCTCATCCGTCAGTTGTATATTAATTTAACCATCAATATTTTTCCGGTAAGATTGTAATCACGACCTTCCGAAGGTTTGAGTGATTTTCCGTAGAGTTTCTCTCAAATTTTTTTCCCACCATCTGAAGAAAGGCCGTCCAAGTTTTTTAGTCTGTGGGTCACTCTTGATAAAAAAAAAAAGTCAAGCGGGCCACCTGTATGTATGTATGTATATGTGTGTGTATATGCATATATTTCTACATGTTTGATATTGTAAGTGGCCCGCTAGAGAAAAATAAGTAGAAGTACATTTCTTTTTTTTTATAACATAAAAATGAGATTTTCCTATGAAATAATTCCTTGTCAGTTTCCTGATCCTAAATTCTGAGTAATATATATATATATATATATATATATATATATATATATATATATATATATATATATATTATATATATATATGTATATGTATATATATATATATATATATATATATATATATATATATATATATATATATATATATATATATATGCATGTATGTATGTATGTATGTATGTATGTATATTACTCAGAATTTTGGAATAAGAAATTGACAGGAATTATTTCAGATGGAAATCTAATTTTTATGATATAAACAAGAGAAATATGCTTTTACCTATTTTTCTGTAGCGGGCCACTTTCAAAACCAAAGGGGCCACTTTTGGCCCACGGGCATGGGGTTGGACAGCCCACTCTGAAGGATATGGATAATATTCAAAGATTCCCAAGATGTATAAATGTAACATTTTCCAATCAGGGAATTGCAAATTAATTGACTGTGCCTGATAAGTGCAAACGCACCTGAATCAAGCAAGTACACCCACGAAATACTGGCACATATATATATATATATATTATATATATATATACAGTATATATATATATATGTGTGTGTGTATGTATGTATGTATGTATATATACCTATATATATATATATATACATATATATATATATATATATATATATATATATATATATATATATATAATCATTAGTAGCCATTATCTGTGTCCAACGTTTATTAGTTTTGTGTAAAAGAAAACTATTGAGATGGCTTTTTCTCACCGCCCTCATGTCTTAAAAACTACTGAGGCTAGAGGGCTGCAAGTTGGTATGTTGATCATCTACCCTCCAATCATCAAACATACCAAATTACAGCCCTCTAGCCTCAGTAGTTTTTATTTTATTTAAGATTAAAGCCAGCCATGATCATGCTTCTGGCAACGGTATAGGCCGGGCAACCACCGGGCCGTGGCTGAAAGTTTCATTGGCCGCAGCTCATACAGCATTATGCCGAGACCACCGAAAGGTAGATCTATTTTCGGCGGCCTTGATTATCATACGCTATAGCGGCTGTACAGAAAACTCGATTGCGCCGAAGAAACTCCCCCTCATTTTTTTCTTGTTTTTACGTCGAAATCTGTAGCTGTAGAATGTAGATAATGTCTGTTACCGTCCCAATCGATCTCCCTTTAACTGAGCCGAGACCAGACAGCGCCCATCACGCATGCTCGAAGCGAACAGGCTGCGTGCGGGCCAGAACTTGGACCAATGTCTGACTTTTTTTTTGGATGGTATAGCGTAGGTGCTGGTCGGTAAAATTATTAGGATGGCGTTTCCTTAAAAATGTGTTTTTCCGTTATCTAATTTAATGAGTAGTGTGTGTGGATATATATATATATATATATATATATATATATATATATATATATATATATATATATATATATATATATATATATATATATATATATTTATATATATATATATATATATATATATATATATATATATTCTCATTAGTGTCGTTTCCATAAATTTAACTTAAGTTTTTTTTTTTTTTACTTCCAAGAAGTTGTAACGTAAATCTGCCTGTGTCAGATTTACTGAGAGAAGAGAGAGAGAGAGAGAGAGAGAGAGAGAGAGAGAGAGAGAGAGAGAGAGAGAGAGAGAGAGAGAGAAAATTTTCTTAATTGAATGCCTTTGGTCTATTTGACCTATGCACTAAATAAGGAGCATGGAAAAATTGCACCGGCAAACGAGTTTTCTGCACAGCGTATATAATGCTGTATGAAACTCTCAGCCGCGGCCCATGAAACTTTCAGCCACAGCCCGTAGGCGCCCTGTGTTGTTGGCTGCCTTTAACCTGAAATAAAATAAAAACCACTGAGGCTAGAGGGCTGCAATTTGGTACGTTTGATGATGGGAGGGTGGTTGATCAACATACCAATTTGCAGCCCTCTAGCCTCGGTAGTTTTTAAGATCTGAGGCCGGACAAATAGCCATCTCATTAGTTTTCTTTCCACACAGACGACTAAAAACACCGAACTAAAAACAGAATCAGGATATCTGACAGAGGCGTGCTGCTGAAGACGCCAAATTCATTCATTATGCAACGCAATGCAAATGCGAGTCTCCCATGCAAACGGCTGCTTTAAAAATGCACTCTCAATTTATGCCGCTCAGGTAGCCGTTGTATTTTCGGCTATACTGTTCCGCGGGGAGATTGCGTAGGGCGCTGTAGCAGCAGAATTCCTAAAAGAATTATCTCTCTTCCGTGGGAGGATTCGATGCAGAGATAGGCTAATCCTGGACCACCAAAATAGCAGGCGGTGTTTATTTCTCCGCAGTCGCTTAAACACCTGGGAGGGTTCAAGGAAGATCCTGAGAATTCTGATGCGAGGATGTTTTTGTGCTCTCTCTCTCTCTCTCTCTCTCTCTCTCTCTCTCTCTCTCTCTCTCTCTCTCTCTCTCTCTCTCTCCGAAGTGGCTTTTCTACGTTCTGTCGCTCCGAATAACTCATATTATAGTCCTCTCTTAGGCGGCCGTTATACCTAGACCTATAGAGCAAGAAGACTAATGTAATGTTGCCTGGTAACTTCTGGCATCCATACTCAATCACAGGGGAATCTAGACTTATACAGCAAGAAGACTTGTGCATATACTGTTGACTCATAACTTCTGGCATCTGTACTCAATCACTGGGGAATCTAGACTTATACAGCAAGAAGACTTGTGCATATACTGTTGACTCATAACTTCTGGCATCTGTACTCAATCACTGGGGAATCTAGACTTATATAGCAAGAAGACGAAGACTTACATAATGCTGCCTGGTAACTTCTGGCGTCTATACTCGGTCACTGGGGAATCTAATCCTCTTACTCTGCTAAACGTTAAAAGTATATCCTCCATTCACCCAAGCCTCTGAGGATTTAACCCTTCTTATCCTTCTTTCAAGAATGTACGAAATATATATGTATATATATATATATATATATATATATATATATATATATATATATATATATAGAGAGAGAGAGAGAGAGAGAGAGAGAGAGAGAGAGAGAGAGAGAGAGAGAGAGAGAGAGAGAGAGATTGTGTTTTACTTTTCAGGATAGGTCTACTTCCCATTTAAATTCATTGACGAATGCGGACAATGACGACAGTCTGATGTAATTGTGTGTACGATAGGCAGTTGTCTTCTTGTGAACAGACAGACACACAGACAGCATTTTAGTCCAACTATTGTTAACCAGGTAATTCCCAAGGCCAGGATAAATATGCAAAAACAAGAAATGAACCGTTGGAAAGAAGAAGAAGAAGAAGAAGAATGGGGAGGAGGAGGAAGTTAACCAAAACAATAAACGCTTCGTTTTCGATACCAAATTTCCAAAACGCTCTTTTGCAGAGTCAAGAGAAGTTTGAAGAACTCCCGAATCCTTCGTCTAATAGCAACGGCGGGTTGCTAGGAAAGTCTGGGGTTACACCGCCCTGGTTGTATCCTGCAGGAGGTGTGTTCGATGGATAGACGTTAACGAGGCTAATTTTTATTTATAATGACCATTTTTCTAACGCCGCAGCTCGACGGCTGCTCTCGTTATCCTTCCGCGCGAGAATATAGGGTTTCAGCGCCTCGCTTTCGGGAGAGCGGAATCAAAATTTCCACTCAGCTGTTCTGAGCAGACGCTCTCTCTCTCTCTCTCTCTCTCTCTCTCTCTCTCTCTCTCTCTCTCTTTGTGTGTGTGTGTGTGCGCGCGCGCGCGCGTGTGCCGCTGATTTTCGGAACATTTTCGTTCTAGAGCGTACGCAAAATCAGCAATCTAGTATACAAAGGCCTACAAATATCTCAGAAGA
This sequence comes from Macrobrachium rosenbergii, assembly GCF_040412425.1. NCBI lineage: Eukaryota > Metazoa > Arthropoda > Malacostraca > Decapoda > Palaemonidae > Macrobrachium > Macrobrachium rosenbergii. The sequence goes on from NC_089758.1 coordinate 31,269,936, forward strand.
TATGCACAGTGTATATAATCATATTATGCAGCCGTCAAGACAAATAAATATACTGGTTTCCCAGCACACGCAATAAAAAATATACATGATGAAAGAAGGTGAAATGTTAGTATATATTAAAAGGGAGCTAAGAATGTATATAGCGCTGGTTGTCAGGCACATTGAGAATCTAACCTCCAGTTTCATGGCTGGATACTCAAGTCATGATGAATATATCAGTTTTATCGATAAATGGGACACAGATCGAATGGAACGTAGGTTTAAAATGAATATATCACCCTCGCCTTTGTCAGAATATTTGAAGGTTACGCGAAGATCAATTATTCCAGTGAACAGCGCTGGGATCAAAGAAGCGTCTGATTCAAGTAGGCCTAGTCAGGAATCGTTCAGGTGCCTGACGAAGAATGATTTTAATCCCTTTTATCCGTTACAAACAAACATTTCTCTTCCAAAGTTAAAGATCCTTATGGTTTCTGTTTTTTTATATAATATCTTAAAACATCACAGACATCAACTAGAATCTATATTACTAGTAGTAGTAGGGATTTGCCTTTACAACGGATCTGAACAACCATTCTTTTGCCTAGACATCACCACAACAAAATTGCCTTTTATATTTGTTTGTGTATGTGTATGTGTATGTGTATGTGTGTGTGTTTGTGGTTCTAAACACCCCCAGAAAGTGTACTGAGACAGAGGAGCGGTTCGGGGAAAGGGAAGGGGTGTCTAAAACTATCATCATTTTAGTGCCTCCACCTTACTTTCAGCGAGCAAAAGTTCTAATTTTATCACCTGGGGGGTAAAATTGCAAGCCTTGGGTTAGTACGCCTAGCACCTTTTTTCCTGGAGGGGGAAGGGGAAGCTTTTGTGGGGTGAAGGGAAAAAGCTGGAGGGGCGGGCGGGTGGCTGTTGGGTTTTGAAACGGCGTTGCATATTTCGAAACATTTCCTATTAGCGCGCATACAGAAACCGACTGTTTTTGGGAGGATGGATGTATACGGTGCATGCAAAATTCCTCTCGATGTACTGATTCGGAGGAGGGGCTTTATGGTCAAAGTGAATTCTCTCTCTCTCTCTCTCTCTCTCTCTCTCTCTCTCTCTCTCTCTCTCTCTCTCTCTCTCTCTCTCTCTCGTCTTGCCTCTAGGTACCCAAATATCTCTCTAATTTTGAAAATAGATAACCTTCGAATGCAAAATAGGTTTACATGAATATAGGCCTAAGCTGTGCAAAACATAATTCAATAATGGTAAAAAAAAATTTAAATATTTCCTGACAATCACAGACTTACAAACAGACATAAACACTCATTTACAGAGTATAACTTTACCAAAGCCACTCAGTAGTGAAGATGTGGACCCTGGCTAAAGAAGGAATGAATTTATGTATGGGGAATCATTTTTATGAGGACCTATAGGTCTGTTGCTGAGTCCCTCGGAAGCCAGTGCCTGGGTCTCCCGGGTCCTAGTTTAGGTGGTGAGGGAGTTAGTACATCTTAAAATATATACAGTGCTTCATGCTGCTTTTCAAATCATTAAATCTTTAATGCGCACTTGAAAATAATCAGCTATAGTCATTTACTGAATGTGTTGTACCAATTATATGCAGACCCGTTCATCTGATCTTGGGACAAAAGCATTAACTTCTTCCTGCCTTCCTCCATAGGGGAGTTAGTGCCGTCAGTGCTCCTCACACAGGGTACTGTAGGCATTACTTGAGGTTCTTTCCAGCGTCCCTTGGACACCTAGCTGCAACCCCTTTCTTTCCTTTTACTGTACCTCCGTTCATATTCTTCTCCTTCCATCTCACTTTCCTCAACCCCTCCTAACAATTACTGCAACTGCTCTGAGGGTTTCTTCCTGTTACGTTGAAACCTTTCAACTCTCAGTTCCCCATTCAGCGCTGAATGACCTCATAGGGCCTAGTGCTGGGCCTTTTGCCTAAATTTTATACATACACCAATTCCAATTCCATTCTTCCTACCTTCGTTAGGTTAGCGGGACCAACAAGCAAACATACTGAATGTATAAAACGTATAGATTCCCAATTGGCAGTCAGAGGTGGTCAGGAAAGCAGGAACTCCGAGGAATTGATAAAGGATGTTTAGCGTCCCGTGACGAATCTCTTCGTTCACTCTGAATTATTCTCGCTGCGCGTACCTTTGCATAATTGCGCCTCGCGGAATTTATATGCTAGTATAACTATACATAGCGCCTGAATCTGATATACCAATCAGAAGACAACTCCCTCGCGGCTTAGCAGACAGTGATGTCTATGGAGTTATTTTCCCAGGCTGTGAGTGCTGTCGGCCGTCTCGAGGGTACCTGTGCCTACGTCTGGACCCTCTCTTTCGATGATTTGTTTAAGAACGGTGGCCTTGTTTGTAAACAGGGCGCTATTTCGATTTTACAGCTTGGCGAAAAAGGGAGAAGGATTTGGAGATGAGCGTGTGTGTGTGTGTGTGTTTATCGAAGGGACATTCAAGTTTACTGTGCAAAAAGAGGATAAATCAATAAATAAAATATAAAAAAAAGTAGTACATAATTTCGTGTTTCTTCTTATGAGTAAATGAAAACTCATTTTATTATTATTATTATTATTATTATTATTATTATTATTATTATTATTATTATTATTATTATTATTATTATTATTCAGGAGATGAACCCTATTCATATGGAACAAGCCCTCCACAGGGGCCATTGACTTGAAACTCAAGTTCCCAAAGAATACGACAGTGTTCATTTGCAAGAATTAACAGAAGGTAATGGGAGATACGGAAAGAATAGATCACTCATTAAGAAAGAAAAAATAAGCTGCCAAATTAATATATAAATAGAAAAAAAATGTAAGCAAATTATTAAAATACAAGGAGAATTGTATGAGGTATGAATGCATTGCATCTTTGCCTGAACTTCTGAAGTTCCTGTTGCACGACACATTCAGCGAGGCTGTTCCTCAGTCCAACGGTCAGAGAAACAAAGGACCTAATCTGGATCTGAGAAGTTCGACAGAGAAGCACATTTGCTGCATATTGGTCTACTTTTCAAAACACAGCAGAAACAGACGTCCATTTGTTTCTCGAATGATTCTTCTGTCATTTCTGCCTGCAGAGATGGATAGCCTCTTGAAATTCAGTAAGAAGGGGCCATCACTCTCGTCTCATTGTCTGGGTCTATCTCGAGAACACCCAGAAACTTAATCATTTAGAACTTTCTCAGTTGTAACTTTCTACCGAATGAGGCCCCGTAGGAGGTGTGCACTGTAGGCATTACTAAAGGTTCTTTGCAGCGTCCCTTCGGCCCCTAGCTGCAACCCCTTTCGTTCCTTTTACTGTAGGCCTACTTCCTTTCATATTGCTTTCTTCCCTCTCCTAACAATTGATTCATAGTGCAAATGCTTTGAGGTTTTCCTTCTGTTACACCTTTCAAACCTACCTACTCCCAGTTTCCGCTTCAGCGCTGAATGACCTCATAGGTACCAGTGCTTGGCCTTTGGCCTAAATTCTATATTCCATTCCATTCAACCGAATGCGGCAGTATTCAGGATATGTAATGGAAAGTCTTCATAAAATTCAATCATGGAACGAATGATGAAAGTACCGTCCCAATTTTAGGGCGTTCTTTTTATACAAGACCTGTGACCTTTGACCTTCGTATGCTGGAAACTTAACTGACGTTGTAACGCCATTTTGATGAAGACTAACCTATGTTATAACACTTACACATATTCATCAGAAGCCAAAATAGTTTGTTTACTGGAAATTATTCAACCAATTTTACTTTATTATATATATATATATATATATATATATATATATATATATATATATATATATATATATATATATATATATATATATATATATATATACGTTTAATTCTCAATGTTTTTTTTTGTAAACGCTACTGTTACTTTTCGTACCTAAATCTCAACAATACGTCTTCACTTTTATATACATTGTAACACAAGTCTAGACATCACGTGTGCGTTTTGGCCTTGACAAATAACGAGAAATTAAGTCGACATTCTGTGCGCTCTGTGGAACAGTATTATTCTACATTTTTTTTTTACGAGTATATTTATGTTCTTATCGTATGCAGGCACCAGGGTAGTTTAAAATTTAAAAGTATTCATTAGTTTCTTCTTCGTTTTCAACTTTGCGGAAGTTGGGGCAAAGAAAAAAAGAAGTGAACTCTGTCAACACTTGCAAAGTTGCTCGTAACTGGATTCTGGCGGTTATTGTGTTTGTTACGCTCCAGTGAGTGTAACATAAATACAAAACGGAGTATTTACAATTATAATTTCCCTCTGACACTCTCTTCCAGTGCTTTATTTATCCTACTTCCATCTATTACTATGTGGTTTGAGTACTATTCTTCATAACCTCTTTTTTTATCATTCTTCTTCTTCTTCTTCGTCTTCTTCTTCTGTTTCTTCCTCTTAAATCTGAGTTACTTAACTGACCACTTCTTATCTTTTTTTGTTTTTCTTTCCCGAGGACTTATAAAATGTCGAATCCACTTTCTTTTACGACCCGTATTCTGGGACCTTAAGATTTCTTATCAGTAATATTTATCAGTCTCTTAAACAGAGCTTGCTTCCTTCGCCACATGTGGTGCAAATCTTGCGGTTGAACTTCAGCCTACAAAAAGGTGATCCCATACAATAAATAAAAAAAGAAATACTTCATTATTCAACAAGAATATCATTCATAACGATTAAATAACACTATGAACATATTAACGTTGCTGAAGAGGGCACGGATGTATTGTAAATCGGGCACACAATACTGGAATCTGGTAACTGTCACACAGTGATGTCACTCTGAGCTACCCACAAATGGCTTGTGGTGTCGTGAGAATTACGGCAGTTTTGCGACAGCCACTTCCACTGGAGGTATGTGAAGGTCTGGTGTCTCCTCATAGCTGTAATTTGCAAGTTTATGCTGTTCAGACAATGCAGTCGTGAGTAATCCTGATCGACATAAAAACGCGTTTAAAAACTTGGAAAGTATTTAGGCCTAGTTATTACCGTCTGCGCCTTTTGGAAACGGGTGAAAAATATTGCAATTTTGCATGTTTCCTGTTGTCTTTTTTATGTATATAAGAAATTTATTTAAGTTAGTGACTGCTATTTAGTGTTCAATCACGGAAACTAAAAGGACTGTACACTGTATTGGAATTTTAAAGAATATAAATTTGGCACAGTGAATGTTTTAATCATTTATAGTGTCTGAACTATCAAGGAAATATTTATTCTTTTGTATAAGCAGATCCGACGTAGAAGCATCGTTACTTTTTATTTTTTTTTTTTTTCAGAAAGATGAGGTTTCGTGTAGTTAGTCACGTGGTCCTGGCCACAATCATAGAGCTGCTCAGTGGTCACTGGCCTTGGCTTAGAAATTTACACTCTGAATTAACCAGTATATTGCGATACTCGCCCTGCGCTTGTCGTCTTGTGCTGAGATTTCATGGCATTTATAAACCTTTGTGCAAACATTCTTCTTCTTTGCAGGTATGCCCTGCAGAGAAAGGATGAAATGTTGTTTTGAAAGGACAGTAAACGCGGTAATAACAAGATGTCAGGACCACCAAACAAAGTGGCAGTTTTCAAAATGTCTGTGATGTGATGTGTCACCTCAACAAGAAATATTTCACGACTAGAACCATTTTATGCTTTTAAAGACTTTACATTGCTAGGTACAAAAACATAGAACATTGCTTGTTGATTTTCAATGCTTTACTTTGTCACACAATATTTCGTATTCACGTAAAAATAAAATTTAGATTACATACCCTGACGATGATGATGATGATGTGTTTATATCAACTTACGTACATAATCATATATATACTGTCAATACATTTCCCGTGTCCCCGTTCACCAGGAAGAATGACCTTTCCGCGTCCTATTCATTTATGTTAGCACGACAATCTCCATTAAGTACGTTTGCGACATAAAATCGCCCTTTGGCCCCGTGCTTGCAACATACATTATGGATGCACGCACAACCGATGTTATTACATGTTAATCAACCTTAATCAGGGTTGTTTGTTGTGGCCTTTTTTATCTGTCGAGTACTCGTTAAGTCAAGATTAAATCGACGAAGCGTGATTTTAAATGGTAATTTCAAAAACACACCAAACTTCCTTGTAGCGTGATCCATTGTGTGACTTACGACATTTTACGGGGACCAAGTTCTGGCTTCCAGAAGACTTTTTTGTTTTTCGTTTTGCCTGTAATATTAAAGAGAGAGGAAAAATAAATCTAGAAAAACTATTATAGAGAGAAAAGAAAGGCATCTAGATTATATTTTATATATAATCGTCAGTGAAGTTCCTTATCGAAACCCATTGAGTGTGACATATGACATTTCACACGGACCAAGTTCTGGCTGCCAGAAGACTTTTCGTTTTTTCGTTTTACCTGAACTATATTAAAAAGAGCGGGGAAAAAAAACTAGAAGAATATTACAGAGAGAAAAGAAATTAGATTGTATATTATATATTCGTGTGTGAAGTTCTTTATCGAAATCCATTGAGGGTAGCATATGACATTTCACACGGACCAAGTTCTGGCTGCCAGAAACTTTTTATTTTCGTTGAGCTTTCCTCGTTTTAGCTGTGATATTAAAGAGAACGAGAGAAAAAATAATGAAATCTAGATGATATACGGAAATATATATATATATGAAGTATATTAATCAGTGAAGTCCCTTATCGAAATATATTGCGTGACTTATGACATTTTACAGGGACCAAGTTCTGGCTGCCGGAAGCTTTCATTATTTTTTTTTTTTTTCGTTTTACCCGTAATATTAAAGAGAGAGAGAGAGAGAGAGAGAGAGATTAAAAAAAAAGAATCTAGAATATATATATGTCAACGAAGGTCCTTGACTTCGTTTTAAAACAAGAGGAAGTGCTTGTTGTTGAGGAGGGCATCTATTATACTCTTTTAGGGGTATGAAGGGCGTGGGGGCGGTGCCACGATGGTGCCACTCGCTTTTAAAGGGCACACGAAGCCAGTCAAGCCTCCTGTAGCATTATATACAGGGAGAGAGAAGGGTAGAGACAGGGATCTTACAGGCAGAGGGCTAAATTCGCTTTCGGAAGAGGAGAAATGACGAAAAAAGGACGAATTAACGAAGTCGTTAAACCGATCGCTCCCTTTTGGGTCTCTCGTTACACTTTACGGTTGTGATGTGACGCGAGTTTGTTTATTTGTCGTGTGTTTTTTTTTTTTAATTTTCCGGTGGGACTGTTTTTTTTATATCTTTTCTTAATTTTAATATATTTATGGTAAAACTAAGGTTTTAAATCGCACTATAGGCCTAGTGTAGCTTAGGCTGAGCCTGTTATAGGCCTAGCGGCCGTACCGCATACTAGGTCTAGGTCTATTTTTTTTTTTATGGTACCGTACCATAGATTTCCATTGCATTTGTGACCCTGTGTTTTTTTATATGGAAATTATTCTTGTTTTAGTATGGTTTCTATATACCACAAATAGGCTTATGCTGTATTTTGGCATTAGCATAGCCAGACCCTAGACCTATAATGGTACCGTACCATAATTTTCCGTTGCGTTTGTGAACCTGTTTTTTTTTTTGTATATTGAAATTATTCATGTGTGAATATGGATTCAATACACCATAAGCACCATAATTAGGCCTATGTTCTGTTGTGATAGTTTCATAGCCAAAGCATAGGCCTATAATGGTACCGTACCATAGTTTTCCATTGCATTTGTTATCCTGTGTTTTAGTATATTGAAATTATTCGTGTTTGAATATGGATTCTCTGTACCATAAATAGGCCTATGCTGTTTTGTGGTATAAGCATAACCAGACCTTAGGCCTATAACTAGGCCTGACATCCCTCAGGTTGTAGGCTTAGACTAGGGCTTGGTATATGGTAGGTGGTAGGCTAATTGGTTTGCGACGTGGTAGGACCGATTGGCGTAGGTGTTACGGTATGGTTTTGCGACAAGAAGTAGATCTAGGCCTATTAAAGCTAACTCTAGGCCTAGGCTAGTCAGGAGAAAATAGGCTTACAGTCTCTCCTTATGTTAATTTATATATGAGCTGTATGATTTGAATTGCCCTCTAGCCTATTTCATCCCATACTGAGGAGCTTTGCATCATGCCCAGGCTACCTGAGTTGTGACGGTACTGGTCGATTCAGCCATAAGTCATTTAGGCCATAACATCCAAAACAACGCAAGACATTATGGTTATGGTATTTACTGTCATTATTTTACGTTTTACGTACATCCCTAAGGGGCTGGTACTAAACACGGCGCCCATTTTGCACGTAAACGGGTTTATGGCCTAAATGACTTGCGGCCGAAACGACCCGAACTCATTTGTGACCCTAGATGAAGCTTTTCTTCTCGACCTCATTCTCTTGTAATGGGATAAGAGCTCTCTTCCAAATTACCCCAAGTTTTGCACTAGTAGGCCTGGGTTAGCCTAACCTACTTAGATTGTCGTGGTGGATGGGAGAAGGGTTGGGTGCACTAGATCCATGGGTCGCAGATGACTTGAAAGCATGAGAATGTATTATAGCAGGGATGCATCGTGACCTAACCTAACTTTAACGTAGGGTGCTGTACCCTGAAATTGGGTTGGCTTTAGTACACCTGATGTGTTCTCAGGGCAGTTCCCTGAATAGTTTGGGTGATGTGTTCTAAAAAAACTTAACAGTATCTTAATTCTTGGCTCCATTAATGTATATTTGTCCGTGCTTTTAGTGTCGCTATGTTCTCAGTGGTATACGCTATTTCTTTAATGTTTTTTTACCAATTTCACCGTATTACTCTTTATCGTAGTATATAACACTTTTTCATTTTGGTAACTGGTAGCCAGTGCAACTTGGTAATGATGAAACATGTCATGGTGGGATTTATTCATGGTTCAAGTTTATGTATTTATAATTGCAGAGATCAGGAAAGATCTTGAAACTTCAGTAGTACGGTACTCTTCAAATAATTCGAATCGTTTGGTTCTGGAAGGCGAGTGTAGTTTGCATCCAAAATATCTTCAGCATGGAGGATGACAAGGGTGAGTAGTAACTCAAAAACTGTAGTAGCTTCTTGTGTTCGTACACAACGTACAAAGTTCTTATTTTATACGTATTCCACTGCCTGGAATGGGCACTGTTAGTTTAGAACAGTCATCTGTAGTCTAAAGTATTGGTATGTGACAGGTATTATGCAGGGTATACATGTGGTCAGCGTATGCAAATGACATTTGGGCTATCCCAAGTGTATTAAGAGTTTTAAATCTCGAAAAGATATTACTTATGGTCTCTGTCAGTTGCAGGCACCCACCGTAATTAAAATGCTCTGGTGTCCTCTATGTGCTTAGTTCTATCCACTAATTCTTTGTAATGTTAATTCTGTGACCTTTAGGTTAAAGTTTCATGTTCTTGCATATTTATTCTTCTTGGTCTTCTATCTTCTTTAACTTTACAGTTGAAGTTCAACTTTTTCTTTCATTGTATTAATTGTCACTATATAACAGTGGTATGATTCTCAGCTACCAGTCGAGAGGGCCAGGTGGGGTTCAAATCCCGCTGCTCACAATGGCTCGGATTGTGCCACTGTAAAAATCCAGCGGCCTGTCAACCTAACAGTCCGAAAAACCCGAGAGGTTCAGAAGGAGAATAGGTACCAGCCCCCGGCTGGGGAGTTAAATAGTGGGCCTAGCGACACACTGGCCACGTGTCATTGGGACCTTTCCCCACTGGCTGTTGGCCTAAGAAACAGGAGATCAGGGCTGCCCTATGAGCCTACAGAGGCCCAGGAGGACTTTAACACTAACTTTATATAATAAATTTAATTAGCTGAATCTTCAATACATCACAGAATGTTTACTTTCTTAGTACACTTGTTAACCAGTCCAACTTTGAGCCTCAGACTTGAATAGAGGGCGGTCCTGGTCCTTTCAGCCGTAAGTCATTTAGGCCGTAAAATCCAAAAAAACGTAGCCGTAAGTCATTTAGGCTGTAAAATCCAAAAAAACGTAAGACATTATGTTTATGGTATTTACCATCATTATTTATTGTTTTACATACATCCCCAAGGGGCTGGTACTAAACACAGCACCCATTTTGCATATAAAGGTGCTTACGGCCTAAGTGACTTACAGCCGAAATGACCCAAACTCAGATGTGAATGGAAGGTGTACAGTATCCTGGTTAGGTTTTTGTTCTTTATATTAATTAGACTATTGTAAAGCAAGTAAAAGTGTTCATTTATCTGCAGAATAAACTACCAGCAATTCTTCTTCAAATCTGAGACAGAGACCAAATGAGAGATCTAACTTTCTCAGTTTGTATGTGGGCATGGTGAAACTTAGTTTATATCTGAAGCAAAATCAGAGGAAAAAGTTAACCTTCAGATTCCTCATTGTACATGGTGATTCAGGGCCCCCTTTCAAAATGAAGTATACAGTAGTTAAGACAAATTATTGGATTCCCCAGTATATTTGCTGAAATAGCCAATTGTGGATTGAAAACTACAGCAAGTGGAAAGTATACTTGGTTCCCAGTTTTGTCAGGATCTTAATCAGGTTGTTAACATGGATTCTTTATAGCTGTGTCAGTGTTTTGATTCTGGGCTTCAAACACATGCATAGTGAGGATCAATTTGTAATACAGTTCTGGCTCATTTAGGAGAATGGATTCCACCACTGAATATTAGAAATTTTTTATTTTACTTTTCATTCTTAGATGGACTTTATATCAAACCTATTACACACAAACACATGGAAAGATGTTAGTTGTACAAGCCATAAATGTAGCTCACTCTTTTCAAGAAATGTTTAAGAATCCATTCTTTTCATGATAATCTTCAAAGTGAGGAATCATTTCATTAAATTTAAGGAAGTTATTCGTAACCTCACTTTGTCATTATCTTTTTGTAGGCTATAGGTAAGACGAATGCCTTCCCCCCCTTCTCCTGCCACATGAGAGTCTTGAGGAAGTACTTAAGAGTACAGGCCTCAAGTTTGTGGATTAGACAGTTCATTCTAGTAGATGAACTGTGCCAAGACTTTCAACTTTAGAGTTGCAATATCTGTCAGCCCAAGCATCATCATCCTCAGGTGAAGTGAGAGGGTTCATGTGATATAGACTCATCCTAATTCAAAATAATTTTGTGTTTCATAAATCCAGACAGATTTTGTCTGGATTTACCTCCATACACAGGTTTCGGTCTAATTCAAAATAATTTTGTGTTTCATAAATCCAGACAGATTTTGTCTGGATTTACCTCCATACACAGGTTTCAGTTCACCGAGGAATCTAAGCTGATGACTGTGAAAGAGTGAGTCTAGGGGCATTCTGTACTTGGATGCAGCTTATTTGATAGTGACTTTTGTTCTCTTGGCTGACAGAGCCATCAGTATTACGTTAAGAACCTTGCAGCATAATTTAAATAAAATGGTAACTCTGAACGTGAACATTTTTTTTGAATGGTTTATTATTTCATTTATTGTAATTTGTGGTAAGAATTGTGTGCTCAGTTTTCTGGATTGCCGGGCTAAGTAATGATTGATAAAACTGTCCATATATTTTCATTGATTGTAAAGCACTCTGTGTAATATAAAAGATATTGGGTGCTCCTTGTTGACTGTATATCAGCTAAGTTTTTAAAATTTTAAATATTTTACCCTTACATTTTTGTATATTTGTACTGCACAGGACATCATGTACACTTTTCTGAAGACACAGATGCTATGGGCAATACTGCAATAACTGTGAAGGAGAAAACAGAAGGAGAATTTGAAGCACATGTTGGATTTTTACAGGTATGTTTTTCCAGCGAGTAAACAAATGAGGGACTAGAATTATGCAGTAAAAAAAATTCGACATTTGTAATTCTGTTGAAAAATTGTATGGAACTTGTTAAAGATGAATGCACCAGTCCCTTCGTACTTGAATATTGAGGACCTAGTTGCATTTTATATATTAAAATTTGTGGAACTTTTGAACCTCCTCTCTTCTTTTTGCTGTCCAGACTTGAAAACATAATCTGCAAAGGGTTCTTATCAGCATAGAGTATGGGAGTTACTCATGAGTTCCCAGTTTTTTATACAAAGGAAAATTATGCTTGCTTCATAGAAAACCCACCAATAACAGGGCGGGTATTTGAGAGGAATGGTGGTAGGAAAAACATTTTTTTTGTGTGTGCCTAATTAACTGCTCACTCCATGGGTAGTGGTAGTGCTTAACTGCCCATTCTGTCATGTGTGTATAATAATTGACTGAAGTTTCGTATGTTGCTATTTGCTGTAGCTAGGCCATCTTGAGGGCAGTAGGAAGTTAACATATCCAGCTTTCACAAATCTTGAGCTGTTCCTATTCTGTACCTTTCATAGAGTATACGTTTACAATTGAGCACACTCGTGTTTTCTAAGTATTTACCTATGGGTATTGATATTTGGTACTTATTTTTAGTCATTTCAGCCCAAGTTTTTAGTAATTTCAGCCCAATTTAAGTGGCCTATTTTCTCAGATAATGGTAAATTACATCTCGTAAAGAATAGGGCTGGCGTTTCTCAAGAATGCTAAAATAGATTTGAAACGATCAGGCTTATTATGCATCTGTTTACTGTGTGTTTTTACAGAAATTTTGCATATAATAACTAAGGCACTGAAGTCTACTTTCCGGTGCCTTCCTTGTCAGTCATTTTAAGCTTGTTTAAAGTGACCATAGAGGTTTTTTTGTGCCTTGCTGAATGGAGGATACCTTCCAGATAAATCACCGCTACCACATAGATGTCACGGTGCCAGTGAAGGACGCAGATGACGGATACAAAATAGCTGAGCCTCACGGCGTCTATTGCCATGCACTGGAACTTCAGGTAGTGTGGAACCGTTGCATGATTGTCATATAAAGACTACTGATAATTTCTTGGTGTGTGCTTGTGTGCATGCTCATGGGCATTAGGTGGAGTGTCATATCAGGCTGTTGCGTACATATTAAAAATTTTGGCAAAAGGTTATAATAGTACAGTAATGGTATTTTCTATAAATGACTTTTTTTCTCCTGTGCCAGTTCATACTGTGGTTTGTTTAGTTGACAGCACTGTGACGTCTCACCTTTACGATCATTAATAACATGAGGGTTGTCAAATATTAGGAAAAATCAAATGATACACATGATGAGCACTAGCCTATATCCATTCCAAACCTTGGCCTGACTTTGCCAGCCCACTGCAGAGAGTCTAGTACATTCATAAAACCCCAGGAATATACAGAGAAGGCCCTCTTGTACAGTACTTATGAGAGCAAAATATATGAAAAAGTAGGGTTGTTGTAATAGTCACAATACTGATCTTTCAATCTGTTACTACCACACAGTCTGTATGAAGACAGTACCATTTCACATTCAGGAAACTCAGTTAACAAAAGGGATAATGTAATGCACTTCTGTGGTCAACTACAGCATACTCAGATTGTTGTAATGTCTTTCAGCCAAGTAGCATATTCAGTCTTTCTCTCGGTAACTTTCAGATTTAGTAGGACAACATGCTTTTGTGTAGTTTCAGCACTGACAGTTGAGTCAACATTCTTCTAAATAAGTGTTCTTCATACAGGTCGCCGAAAGTGGAGCACTTCAGGTATCTTTTGAATTGCTGGCCTATAAAGAAAAGTTGCTTCGTGAAAAGATTCACCTTCTAAAACCAACAGAAGGCCAGTTGGTCTTAACTATTCTTGCGAGAGTTTTAGGTAAGTAACAGGTTCTGTAGTGTATTTTGAATTCTGAGGAGCTGGTTAGTTGAACTGACAAATGAGGTTACTAACCAATGGTTATTTGGGATTATTTTATTAAGATGGTTAGTCTTGAAAGACGACAAATTGTCAGGAGTCGCTCATACTTGGATAATTAGCACTAGTGGTTAGCAAGTGGAATCAATTGTAAAGTCATTATTTAGGATGAATCTTACCTACTGTTGAATATAGCTTATATCTCCACGTGGGTGGGTGAGGAGATATAAGCTATCTTTAAAAGTAAGTATCCACATAATAAATTTTTTATGAAAATTTATAATCATTTCGAAGACTGGACTTCATGGGATTCCAGGCAGAGAGTTCTCTGATGAATCTCTTGCTCTTTCCGTATCCACTTCTCTAACTGCCTACATCATTCAACTCTCATCATGCTTTCAACCCAACTCAATTTGTTTTGCAGCCTCTAACTTCCATATCTCTGAAACTATTTTTTTGTATCACAGTCATACCAGTTTATTTCACCCACGCATCACTAGAATTTACAGTCATGTCTTATTGTAATCTCCTCTGTTTTCTATGTAAGTCATCTCATTTTTGTGAAGAAATAAATGTGCAATTAAAAAAAATTATACTAATAGTGTAATCTTCTTTTAACAGTTTCTCATCACAGTATTCCCAAATAAAAAAATGATACTAATAGTGTAATCTTCTTTTAACAGTTTCTCATCACAGTATTCCCAATTCCATTTTAGCCATGCTTTTATTACAGCTTGTCTTAGAGTATAGTTTGAGGAATATTCAGCTGGTATTGCTCTGAATTCCATTTTTGCCACCGCTGTGACTTGTATCTATCTGTATAACTTAGATCAGCGGAAAAATGGAGAATAAGGGAGAAAAGGTACAACTTATATTTTGTGGAACCTCTCCCGAAATTAAGTAAGCTATACAGTATTGGCTTCTGTAGTACATATGTATCATAGGACTTTTTTCTTGGAGTAAGGTAACCAAGGTTCCCCCCTGCCCCCCTAAGTTTCCTTGTTGAGAGTGAGTGGTCCATACCTCTTGTACTTTACTGCTAAATTAACAAAATTGTCTCTTCTGAATGGTATGTGTAGTGTCCTTTACTCATACTTTTACACTACATTTTTTTTCATATTTCAGGTAAGGGAAAGGGTACCCCAATGCTCCGTGACAACATAAAGTGCGTCGGCATCGAGGCTGACGATGAGTCAGAGGCATCGGATTGGCAGGGCTTTTCATAATTGTAGTACCTAGAGAACGGCAATTTCCCATCCAGCCACCTTCAGTATGGGTTCTTTACTACTGAATGCTCATCGCTAGGAAGTAGGTCCTCGTGTTGCATCATTACCATTTGCGTAGTTTGTAACTGAAGCTGATATTTGTATAATAACGTTGACCATTGTTGCGCAAACGTTTTTGGATAACACATTCATGTAAGTGGTAAAATAACATCTTAACATTTTTTAGGATAGTAGGTCCTCATTTAGTGTACCAAGCTTCCTTCTCTCAAAGGACGGATATTATATTATGTAACCGTAATCACAGGAACTAATGCATGGATGTATGCACGTGCAGCAGCTGCTGTGTAGGAGCGTAGACTTTGCAAGCATGAAATTTCTTAGACATGAGAATTATACCAACTGTAATGCTCACTAGAAAGTTAAGGTGAATCTTGATATTATAGCCCAGTACAAACAGTAACACTAGGAAAAGATAAAGAATTGGGTAATTTCTTTGTACAGTATTTGATATAGTATACTATGTATTCTGTGTTCATTGTAATAACATATGCCATTGAATTTATAAAGTAGTAGGGGAAATGTATATGTATTACCTTTTGAAATGAGTTTGAGTGATAATAAATGAGCATCAGGGAAGTGAACATTTCATAATTAGACAGTGGGGGAAATTAACCACTGCTGAAAAACTCTTGTAGTAATAACAGTTTGAATACAATCTGAAATGGATCATTTTGCCACTTATCCTTGTAATTCAAACTCTTTGTTAATGATTACAGTTTAAAGACTGTATTGGACAGGTTTTCCCATAACACTTTAATTTACAAAGTAGTTTTTTATGTTTTTTCTATGTAATTAGAAACAAGCTGAATTTCCCCTAGTCCAGTAGGTGGGTTATCCAATATAGTTGGCCCTTTTCAGCACTATGTCTGAGTGTTCATGCTACTTCTGTAGTGCCTTTGAGTAGTACTGGTATGTTAGTCACTATCATCACATTCCCTATCAATTTCCTGTTGCTAGATTCTTTCCTTTAGTCTTTAGAATTTGCGACTTTGGAAGTGGGTAAGGAATCCTGTGAAAAACGACCTGAAAAAGACAAAAATATTTTTAAGTTGGTCGTAAACTGTCTCAAGCTTTTTCAAGTTGAGATATACTGTATAAAAAAGTGTAACGAAAAATAATGTTTCACTAATGTGTTCCTCTACCATTACATTTTAGAATTGTAAAATATAGTTTTAATTATCTAAATTAATGAAAGAAAGTGCATATGTGGTGACTTTTTCATAGTGAGTTTTTTTATAACAATGATTAGCATATGTCTGGAACATGAAAAGTTGTCATTTGTACATCTGAAAGTGATATTTTTGATGTCACACAATCCAGTCTGACTTTAGTAATTATTCTTAACGTAGGAAGTGAGTACTGTACTTAGACTTTGTGAAATTGCTTAATCAGTGGTGTGAATTTTGACGAAAGCCAAAGTTGCAAGTATTTATGAATAATTTTGCGTAGTCACCTATCATTTTTGTTATCGCATTGGTATTTCTTGAATTATACGTGCCAGTAATGGCAGTCCCCAGTTAACGGCGCGCTCGGTTAACAGCGATCCGGTTTTATGGGGCTTGTCTAGCGACGAAAATCGGCAATTTTCGGCGCTGAAAATCGCCAATTTCCGCTTATCAGCACCGATAATTGGGTATTGGCGCCGATACATACCTAACAGAGGCGCCGATAACCCCCAAAAATCGCTGAAAAGGCGCCGAAAATCGCCGATTTTCGGTTATCATCACACCCTCAGAAGCGGAACCCCGCCAATAACCGGGGACTACCTATATTGTAGAATGAATAACTTAGTAAGTTTTTTATTCCCTTTTGGAGAATATGCATTTTCTTTCATTGCATGATGTGTATTTTGTCTCCTGTTTAGTTGTAAAAGCCATTATTTCTCAACAGTTCATTCTGTAATTACTGTAGTGTACCTTATGTGAGTGCCAAATACAGAAATTGTTATGATTGTTATTATTCAGATGAACCCTGTTCTTGTGGAACCGGCCCACAGGGGCCATTGACTTGAAATTCAAGCTTCCAAAGAATAAGGTGCTTATTCAAAATGCGGAACCTCTTGTGCCAGCTGCATAATTTGGGAAGGCAGACAGTATGAACTCTGCCCTCAAAAGGGCAACAGTTTTTCAACTCCCGGTATTGCATTGCATCTTTCTGAGAAACCCTTGAATTTTAGATCACTGTGAAGTTCCTCGTAGTTTCATGCCTGTTTTTATCATTTTTCTCTTGAAATATTGCAACGCATACCTGTCTGATGGTTGGAGAGCTGTAGAGTGGTAGCTTCCTTGTCATAATTTTCTGTTTTTCTTTTTTCTGATATTAAATAACACTTTTTTAAAACATAACAAAGTTGCAAGTTTCATAATAGATTACAAAGTTGAGGTTTGTTACAGTAGTAATAGGTAGATGGCAGTATATATATATTTTTTCTCTCTTTTGCTTTGTGATCCTAGATTGTACTGGATGGACAAAATTATTTCTCTTAGATATGCATAAAGAGGGACATCTGATAATCATATAAGCCAGTGACATCAGCAAACAGTGAGTTGAACTTACATTCCATCAGTGTTAATGTACACTGGTAAAAATGTGTGCTACTGCCATCTCACAATCTCCTGTCTTTCCGTCGTTTGATAGCGACAGGCTAGTCGAGCTTTCATTTGTGCTTTTTCAAGGTTCCTGCATGACCGTAGAGCTAACAACACTCAGTCATGCTCCAACTAGATGTTTAACTTGCAAGTTTTCCTGCACAAATGTTTCATTAATTTTAATAAGAAAAAAATCCTTCCAGCTGGCCTGAACAGGAGTCAAGTGATTGTTAAACTGCTTGATAATAATAAAGTACTCAGTACAGAAAACATTGAGTAAAGTAATACTCAGTTTATATATTTTTGCATAATTATTAAAGTACCATGTAGTAATGATGATAACTGCAGTTTTCTTGAGGCCTGATTTAATGTTAGCAAGGGAAGTGTGTTTCTAAGGTGCAAAAAAATCATATTTCCTAGCTTAAATTGTCTTTATTTTAGAACTGGAAATCATCTAAGTAATTTAACATCACAGGGAGTGTTTTGTCTTGGAAGTGATCAAGGGTGCCCACTCAATATACTGTACAGGCGACCCCCGTTATCCGTGGGGGATGCGTACCACAACTCCCCGCGGAGAGCTGAAATAATGCTTTTAACTACCTATTTTGATAGTTCAAAACACCAAAAAAACCCTCTGAAAATGCTTATACAGGCAGTCCCCGGTTAATGGCGGGCTCGGTTAACAGCAATCCAGTTTTATGGCGTTTGTCTAACGACGAAAATCGCCGATTTCCGTTTATTGGCATCAATAATTGGGTATTGATGCCAATACATACCTAACAGAGGTGCCGACAACCAAAAATTGGCGCTTTTTGGCGCCGATAACCGCTGAAAATCTCCGAAAATGCCAATTTTCGTTTAGCGGCGATTTTCGGTTATCATCACACCCTCGGAAACGGAACCCGCCAATAACCGGGGACTGCCTGTACCTGAGCATTTTCATAGTTTTATCACAAAAAGTGCTTTTAGTCACGAAAATATGAAAATACAGTAATTAGTGAATATTTCTCAATGAAAAATACTGCAAATAGGCGAATTTTCCACGAACAATGTGTATATCTGTTCCGCAGAAAAATCAGCGAATAGGCGAATCCGCGAATCCGGAACTGCAGATAGGCGGGCGTCCACTGTATATGTATTATTACAGGAAAGAAATGTTATTTCTAATATTTTGAGGTGTGCTCCACTCTGCCCCAATTCTGGCATTAAGAGACTCCCCATTTAACAAGAAAAGTAACCCCTTTTTTTTTCTTATTTTCGTTTGTAGATATGTATAAGTTAAGTGCGTGTTATCTTTGTTTGTGTTTGTGATTATATCCTAATAATCCAATTCAGTGTGTATTGTAAGGGGTCCCTTGTAATATGATACCCCTGGATTGGTAGAAACAGTTATACTGCATGTACCTGGAAAAATGATTTATTGATAGAAGTACATCTTCATAATTATAGAAGACGAATTGTATCAGTGTTAATGAAAAATGTTGGTAAAATAGACATAAAGCTGAGACACACAATTGTAGATTTTAAGGGAGTTGCTTTTGATTGTGAATTTACGATCATATGAATTTACGATCATATGGTGCACCTTTCAGACATCACAATGTGAATGAAGTAGTTGCCATAATGCACTGTACACTTGTTGGATCCACAAGGTATGTGATGTAGATGACGATTTTGTTTGTGATGTAGATGACCATTTTGTTACCAGTACTTGTTGCACTCAACTGGAGAATGCTTTAGAATATTTTAACTAACAGGAGGCCTGTATGAAAATTAGACAACTATTCTGATTCTTAGTGGAAAAAGTATTTGAATGTTAAATAATGTCATTTTATGTACGTCCCAAAGTTAACCATTGATTGGAATCAAAATATATAGCATTGTAGTCAGACTTTTCATAGTTGTGTCTTAGCAAACAACTTGGTTGGCAGGTGCTAATTCAAAATATTACGCTTAAAAGGGCAGCTTCATTATGCCATAGGTATCTACTTTTAAGATGCATTCTGCTAAGTAACTCATTTATTCAGAGGACAGTATTTAATACGATATATTCAGCTTAGCAGTGCTATAATAGAGATATTTTCCCATCGTACAATAATACATATTCAAGTTTATGAATTTTATATGTAGTAGGCCTTGCAAATTAACATGCTTTCACAGTTGAATAGTCAGTATACCAATTCTGTAGAAATTTTCTTTTAGATACTGGAATGTATATCCTTATTGCCTAGTGCCACCAGTTTCATAGAAATGCACCCCTCATTGCATCCTGTTTAATTTTTCCTTTAAATGAAAGCCATGAGCACTTGGAGTGTAGAAGTGTTATATATAAGTGCAGATGTTCAACTGAACTGTTATTAGCATTCTTTACCCTTAGTGGGCTAAATTAAGCTTTGGTCAGTGTAGATTTGAGCTGTTAGGAATAAAACATGACTTCTCATGAATAAGTTTTGAAACGTTCTGGAAACAAGGTTCTTCAAGGAAAGCTTAGAAGTTTGAAGTGGCTTTTGCTGTAATACAGTATTTGCTATTAACTGACATAACCTAACTTAATAACCCAAGTTGCCAATGAAAAAGACATGATTAAATCCCATAGAAAGAACAGGAAAATGGGAGTTGCTTGTTTTTGTGCTTTGTAGATTTACAAATAACTAATGATCACAGCATTTTCTCCCATTAATACCTGTGTAGATAATGCATAGAGCTTTATCTTGAAATACAATAATGCAGAGTTGTACTTGATTTATCTTGCTTCTGTTTGCACTGTGTTATGAAAATATAATTTCATCGTGTAACTCGGAGGGACAAACTTTTAAAATCAAAATCAAGCAAAGAAGAGTAGTTGGCATTTCAAGTTACATAAGAGGTTGTGGGTTCTGTTACTCTCAAAGGAACTTCACTCTATTGTTTAACTTCCAGGCCAGAGGATTTGGAAACCAACTTTTGTTTTCCTTTTTCATCTTTTTCAGTTCCTCACCTTGATAACCCAGTTATATGATTGAACTCACTTTTTGACAACTTAGTTGATATATTTATGTCACTGTGGAGTTTTTATGCAGCAATATTTTATCAGGATGACTTTTGAATGACATGAATAAAAAGTTTGTTTTTTATGTATCATCTACAGCTGGTGGGTGGTTGTTGATAATTTTTTTTCATTTCTTTCCTCCATTTACTCTTTGGGCTATCAGAAATTGATTCACTGAAATGGAGAGAGAAGCATTTAATTCCAGTTTTGTTTTGCAGTTGTAAATGCAATACGGTATACCCAAGACAAATTACTTATGCAGACAAGTTAATTGGTATGTTCAACCCTTGGTGGCTTTAATTATAAAAAATCACATCTGTTGCAACTAATAAAATGAACTCCTTAAGCCCAGAGGACCAAAATGTGAAAAATCAAGAAAGGATGGGAAATATGTACCTAAAAATTAAACTATACTAAGGTCAA
Organism: Macrobrachium rosenbergii; assembly: GCF_040412425.1. NCBI lineage: Eukaryota > Metazoa > Arthropoda > Malacostraca > Decapoda > Palaemonidae > Macrobrachium > Macrobrachium rosenbergii. Next base: position 31,291,034 of record NC_089758.1, read on the forward strand.
GGCTCAAAAATCTGGAGTGCATATCTCTGATGGCCTGGCTGAGTGTTAAGATTGTTCCTGGAGGAATGATTCTTTTCCTAACTATTCCTCTGAATCCCACAGCACCGTTGGTAGCACACTGCTTTTCACTGAGTCATCGTAAGGTTGAGAAGTGATAGGATGACAGTTCTTAGAAGAATTATCATAAAATTGTTCAAGAAGACCAGTGAGTCACAACTTGACACTAATAGTTCTCACACCAAGGTATTTACCCTAAGAAATGAAAATTGGAATCAAGTAAATGCAGATAGAGCCAAGTGGGAATGGACATAAATCGAGGCCTGGGAACAGTGCAGTTAAGGCCTAAAGGGAATTTTAGGAAACATTTAGTACTGTCTACTTCTCCTATGGGATGTAGCTGAAAACATTCTATACTGTCTGCCGTAAGCAGTACCTGTGCAGAGTAGAGTAGTAAGAATGTTGACAAACAATGCAGTCACACTTGCTTGATTAAGCGACCAGGAGCTGCTATGTTAAAATACCTTTTTCAGATAGAAAATTTCAAATCCTGTTTTGGGTGCAGAATATTGAAATACAAGTTCCCAGGCCCATGTCAGATTGATCTCGTTACCTTGACTGTACTTTTCTTCATTCTCTGACTTGATCCTCTGGTTATAAACGTTGAGGTGGGGCGGGGAATCCATCACCGTATTTTCTGTCAACATAAGGCCTTACTCTTATTATCTTAGTTCATTTAAAATATTTAATGAAGCCTCATTAAAAACGTGGGCTAACACTATTCCGTGTTGGCTTGGTGTTACATTAGTTGGCAACTCACATTCTTATCTCATCAGTGGCTTGTTTTTCATCGAGTCTTTGCTATTTTAGAATTAAAGAGCAACAAGTTCTTGATGATGTCAGGGCCTTGCACAGTATGCGTTGTTGGAAGTTGCATTCAGGTTGCTGTCCTGAGCAGATTTCAGTCTTTACACTTTTATTCTTTTGGATACTTGAAAGCCAGTCAAACTGATTGCCAGTAATCCCATCTGGCTAAAGTTATTAACCACAGATGTCTCATTGTCCATTAGGCCTGAGAACCTTATTGTTACCAAAGGTCTTGAAGGTTATTTACAGAACTTGACCTGTCAACTATTGCTTCCTTTTTTATCCCAAGGAGGTTTTCATGTCTTCATTGGCATATGATGACAGCTAGGCAGGTCATTTCATGGATTCCATCCTAATTATCTTCAGCTCTTCATTGCAACATTTGCACTCAGGTGAGATGCAGCAACATTTGAGTGGCAAGTTCATCCACTGTTCATACAGTGATTGTCGCACAAACTTGTGGCTGTCGGGTGCCAATTTTGGGGCTTTGTAGCCTCCTATATAATAAACTGTGGACATATTGGTATGTTCCTTATCTATCAGCACTTTCGCACCTGACCCTAGTAAATTGTTGTACTAGGAGCAACAGCTTGTTGGCCTTAAGTGATGACACTTATCCCCTTGCATGGGTAACTCGTACATACCCCTATAACCTTTCTTATAGCTTTTATATGGAGATCAAGAGAGGTATTAATTGAAGTAAGAATGGCACATATTGAATTACTCCTGCCTTAAATTCCCAGTCTCCTATCATGTTGAGAATGAGACTTCGTGTTTAAATATGGCCGACATTTTTGGTTTTGTTGCTGTCTTTTACCATGTGTAGAGTTTCGTGTGCCAGTCTCTGTTCCCAGTAGTAAAGATTTTTCTTATTGTGAAACAGTCATTTTTTTTACAAAGAAAAATCAGCATATATGCCCCTTAATAGTTGTAACAGTAACAGTAAACCTATTGCCAGGGCAACAAAGGAATCAGAATGGAAGGGTATGATACTTAGAGGGCAGGAAGATGGAACAAAAATATAGCATCTCTCTCTCTCTCTCTCTCTCTCTCTCTCTCTCTCTCTCTCTCTCTCTCTCTCTCTCTCTCTCTCTCTCTCTCTCTCTGCAAAAGAGAATTGATCAGAAAAAGATGACCATTCAGTCTGCAAACCTACCAATTTTGTGTTGTAATCATTTATCTGTATGTATTGTATAGCCTACCAGACATTTTTAAAGTCATATCATTTAATGCAAATGCTCTGCTTCACATAACTTTAACCGTCCAGTCCCTCTGTACCATCCAACTAGCCTTGTTCCAATCCCATCCTATTAGCGTTGTTCCGGAGCTATTTTTTCAAAGCACGTCTTGCATTTTATTTTTAGCCAGCTGACAGCCACCCTGTAGTTTTGTCTAAATTTCTTTAGGAAACGTCTACAGTTTATTTGGTTGTCTGTTATTCTCTACTTGTGATATGTAGTACAAACAGCTAAACACAGAAACCAAAGTGACAGTTCAAAGCGTTGTTAAATTGCCATTATGATCTTTGAGCTGTCCTTTTATTCAAGTTATTAAAACTGTGAGTATGGTTAAACCTTCTTGTCGGCTATCCTCTGTGGCTGAAAGATTCAGTGTCCATGCCTTGTTAGTAAATCTTAATTTTGGCCTGATTGTAAACTGGCTTTCCTGTAATTTCCTAGGATCATTTGAGACATCACCTCAGAGGTCTGGTTAAACAAATGTATAACTAACTAATTTGAGACATCACAGCTTTGCTAGTAGTTCAAAAGTTTGATTGGCTTTAGGTAGAAGGGATATGCTCTGAATAGCAGAAGTGATCTAGTCTTCTTTTAAGATTTTTTACTTGATCTAATTGATTTCACTGTTGAGCTGCCGTCTGGCATTGTAGGGCTAACCATATTAGAACAGTGAAAGTAGTTGAATATGTTATAAGGATCAGTTGGTGGATTGTCCCCTTGAGCCATAACTTCAATATTTAGTGACAGTATTTCATGCTATAACATGAAGTATCTGCTATATCTCATAGCTGATATTAAATGGGATGCTTTGAGGGTCTGGCCTTCTGATGGTGACAAAATCTGATAATTAATGAAGACCCTGTAGTGGAGCCTACTCTGAAACATTCAAGATAACTCAGTTAACAGTAATAGAGTGTAACTTATAACGTAAACAAGCCGTAAAATTTACGCATTCAATTTTAGGGAATTGTCTGTGAAATACACCACAACCAAAATGATTGCCTAGCAAAAAAGAAAAATCACAATGTCCCTGAAAAATAAAGAAGTCTGATTGAGGTCTGTCACGTTAAGGGATTTATAATAAAGCAGATTGAAATGTTTTAATGAAGATAAGGTTTTGAAAGTTATTTCAACACTGCCAGTAAAAATACAAAAAAGACATTTTAAGAATAAAATGTAGCAAAGTTCCCAAGGTGGCCATTAAAAAAAAAAAATACCCACTTAAATAATTATAAACCTGCGTATGGTATGCAGAATTCCTATTACTGTATACATTTTGTCCTCAAATCTGGTAATGTTGACTACAATTGCAATTAAGAAAAGTTCTGTAAATTTTGTGGTGCAACATAAATTTTCTAGACTCTATGTATGATAATGAAATCTCCCGTCAGCATACAGAAGGTTTCGAATTTTTATGTGTAAAAACTTGAGGTTTGATCACTGTGTTCTTGCAGGTTAAGGCTTAATTTCCCTTAGAAAGGGACAATTTATGCATGTTTAAAGATGTACTTTGCGAGCTTTTATACATGCGAGTACAAGTTGTATTTTTTCTGAAGCCACAATACTTTCTCATGACTAGAGAATTTGACAATTATGAAGAATAGTAATCAAGAGCCTACTTCTCATTCAGTTTTGTTTTCAGTTATTTTATGGACAGCACATTCCCGTAGGACTTTATTTAGCTTTGTGATGCTATTCTTCTTGATTGAATTTGAAATGTCATCAGAATAGTGTAGGGCAGTTATACACTGATTTCACGGTGTGAAGTCAAATTGATATGTCTTGGTAAGTAAGCTCTGTCCACTGCAACTCTCTCTTGCTTTAAAGTTTTACATTTTTTTACAGAAGTCCTTTAGTATAGTGTGATAATCATGCTTTAATTATCACATACGTTGATTGCGTATGTGACGTTGGCTGAAGTCTGTGCGTTATGCGTTGTAATATTGACAATAAGAGGTTTAGAAAACTGTTAAAAGATGAAAGGCAGTTGCTGACTTTACATTGTTCATTAGCAATAGACAAGCCTTTAAAAGATGAAAGTAGTAGTACAGGTATGTAGAATATACTGTGGTAGGGAATAGAAGTGAATATGTAGACAATATTTAGAATTTAAACTGATTCTCTTGCTAGAGCTGCTTTGGGTAGTAAGCAAGGTATTTGACAGGTGTCATTAATGCTTTGTGATGGTGTTGTTAAACATTTCCACAGTCATTTTAGTTTTAGATGTTAAACCATGTTTAGATTTCAGTTAGTTTACTCCCAATATTTATACTTCCAGTTGGCCACTTCTGAAGAATTAAGGTATATCCAGGTGGCAACCTTATTTAGCTTATTTAATGACACAGGCACAAACGTTTACAAACTTTCATGGATGGAGCTTGCTTACCAAAACATTGAAATACACTTTTGTTAACTTCTAGTGTACAAGAGTAACACAGCTGTTGCTACAAATAGAGTATGGGATCATTTTGGAGGTGAGAGTTTTTATAAGTAGTCAGTGTATTGTTGTAGGATTTTGCACTGAGGAATAATCTTGGTGTGTCGATCACTTTTATCGTTGGTCAGTGAAATTCTAGCTTTTAAAGAAGTTGCAGTTTTGTCGAGTGCTCTGTTATTAGGAAAGGCACGGACATTGCAAGAAATTTCTGGAATACTTTTTTATTGACTTACTTGCTTTTATCCAGTGACTGAAGTTATATGTTTTACAGTATCTAGCATTTTTTATTTTCTCTCAGAATTACATGTGTAGTATCCGTAGTCATGATGTAGCATTTCATTTAGGGAAAATGATTGTATCTCATATCCCTGTGTTGGATATGAGATGGTGTTCTTTCTTAGTTTGTGTTCATGCAGATAATGAATTAAGCTTTAGTTAAGTTTTCATTGCAATTCTGTGTGGAGTCCAAGTTATTAGTGGGCCAAGTCATTTGCTAAACGGTAGATGAAACATTTCCTGTTAGGTTGAGCCCGATGTCTCCTTGCTGTAGCTGTCAATTCTTAACCTGATCTGGGCATGGTACAGTTTTCTTTATTTGGTTTGTGCTTTCTTCTTTTGAGTCTGTCACGCATCATTATAGTAATGCGATGTGTATTGCCATATGAATAGTCCCTAGTCTGCAAACTTATCTATGAACTAGATATGATGAGATTAGATCAAGAATTAGCATCCAAAGAGTGTCAAGAAAGAAAGAGTGACAGTCTTTGAAAATTAAAATTATCTGCTTGCGTATCGGAAGGACAAGAGGAAACTAAAGAGGTCATTAATTGAAATGAAGTATCTCATTCTTGGACCTTCTTGATTTAAATCAGGCCACACCCAGCCTTGACAATCACGAAGAATGGTGGCAGGATGTAGTTTTTACATCCACTTTACCAGGATCTTTGGCGACGCCGAGATGTTGTGGGTTCATGTCCATCAATAACCTTTGGTTTAAAACATCACTACAAGGACTTGGGGGAAATAATTTTAGTAGCAGTCGGGAGTAAGTTGCCACCCTATTACTGCAGCTGTTCCTTATCAAGGGCCATGTCGTATAGTAATTTATTGAGAGATGAAAGCAGTGAAAGCTGCAACCGGCGAGATAGGGCTTTCCTGTTAAGGGAGATCTTGCTGATCTTCTACTGCTTTGCTCATTCATGATTATAGATTGGGCTTTGTCTCGTCATAGTCTTACAACAAAGACATTTGTACAGCAGTAAGTTTTTTTTTTGTGAAATACAAAAATTACTTTGCAAATGGTATTATGTTTTGAGTTTCATTTATTTTGCTAACGAACTCTTATGTGGTTAAACCATTATTCTGGTTTAGTTTGTTTTGAACAGCAGTGCGCTTGAGATTTATCACAATCTGAAGTTTCTTGTGTCAAAAATGAAATTTTTTGTAGTTTATTTGTTTGGACTCCAGTCTGTACATTTTAACTGTAGTTTTTAGATTACTGAGAATTCGTGTTACATGGTAAACATTATTATGTATATGAAAAAGATCATTTATGTCTCATTTTATGGTACTGTCTTTATGTCGGTTATTCCTAAAATTTGTCATGATATGTAGTTTTTATAGCATTATGTAAATCCATTTCAATTTGTTTAGCACACGTTACAATATTTCAGAAGTTGTGCAGATTTCTCTTTTTTGTCGCCACTCAGTTGAACATGAAGTGATTTTATGGTTTGCCAGTAGGTTTTGTTACTTAGTTCAGTTGCATACAAATGCCAAATTATAATTGCATACCAAGAACAAAGCTCCTTATTTTGGTTATGTATTACTGGTTGCAGTTTGACCGTCAGACAAGCGCTTGCGTCATTTACTCGCGATCGCTGTTGCTATAGGGAGCCCTTCACACCTGCATCATCAAAGCAGCCATGGTTCAGCTAAACTAGTAGCAGTACATTACTCTAGTTTTCACCTTTCTTGATTCAACTGTCAATAATAATTAGCTAAGTTTTTGGCTGGATATATGTTGTCAACAGTGTAGATGCTAATCTTTAAATAATCTTTCCCCTTCATGTTTCACTTTTTTAATTGAAGACAGTACGCTTTTGCCTAGTTTCTAATAGCATCAGGCTACAGCAGCCGTTGCCTCTAGTCTTAAAATAGAGTCACATTCCAGATACTGTGCTGTAAAGAATTTATAATTCTTAACGAAAACAGACACCAAGTCATTTGTAGGCTCTTGTAGGCCAGGCCCAAAGGATCTGTTCCTAAATGTGGTGAGAAAGAATCACTGGAAAGGGATGGAAAGGAAAAGGAAGAAAGCATTGCAGCTGGGGGCTAAGAGCACTTTGTGAGCCGTATCTCCATGTACAAGTATTGTTTAAGTCAAAATGGACACCAGGTTACCTGCACAGTATACATTTGAATATATTGTCCTGTACAAGCTTTATAGTTTTCTAGTCTTATTTTATATTACAGCTTCTTGGGCGCTGCATTACCTGGAATGTTCATTTCACATAAAATTCACTCATTCCTCCTCTAAGTCATGGAACAGGCATGTCCAGTGTACAATCAATATACATTTGAATATATCGTCCTGTACTGTACAAGCTTTATAGTTTTCTAGTCTTATTTTATATTGCAACTTCTTGGGCTCTGCATTACCTGGAATGTTTATTTCACATAAAACTCACTCATTCCTCCTCTAAGGAAAGGAACAGGCATGTCCAGTGTACAATCACATACATAATTTAATGCCTGTATGTTACATGTATAAGGAAAGAAGAGGTGGGTCGAATTGACGACCACCTACATAATTTGACCTCTTTCTTATACTGTACTGTACTAACTTCTCTCACATTGTACTGATGGGATTTATTGCATAACTTGATGCAGTGTAAACATGTAACAGCAGTGAAGAGCAGAGGCTCCCTGTAGTGGCTGAAATACTTACAAAGACGGTGTCCTATCTTTCAGTAACTGTCAAAGTTGTCATACATAAGTAAAATAAGGAGAGGCTTGTATCAGCGAAATAAAAATTTTACACTATTTTGGAATGAAGCTTTATAGCAACTGGCGAAACAGTTTGAATGGCTTTACATGAACAGTAGAGGATGTTGTAAATATATATATATTTGCAATGGCCATATTTTCGTATTGATTTCAGATGTTTGTATCAACTCCAGAGTGTTTTGGTTGTGCATGCTGTCAGAAACAGGTTTCAGTATAGCATTACGTATACTACTTGGAAAGAGAATTGTGTGGTTGAAGATTTACTCTTGTACGGGAATTCATTCATTTTCACAAATGTCGTAGTTTATGGGTGCTCAGGTAATCCTAGTAGTCTTCATGGAGAAATCAATTAGCATATAAATTCATGAGACTTTAACCTCACTGTTTAAATGAAATATAAACTCTTGAATTGTTTGTTAATGGTCCATTTCTTACCGTGAATGACAGATTGACGAGATGGGGTTAGGAATGGTTATTCTTCAGACCATAATTTAGATGATTATGTATTTCATGATAGTTTAGGGGGATTGCCTGTGCCTCATGTCTGCTTGCTTGTGAATGAGAGGGGAAAAAAAGCAAGAGGGTATATTGATGTGTTCCATACCCAAAAGCGATGTGGCTATTGTTGTTGTCGTTTTACTATATATGTAAGGGAATCAGTTGTGTTAGTGAACAGTTATTGTTACATGGTTAGGGTTAGAGATTTCAGGAAGTTTCTGCCTAAAACCTAGTATATATTCCAGTTATCCATGTTAATGTTTATTGTAACTGTTACCAAAGCTTTATGTATACATGTTAATGAACAGTTGATTATAAATGTATAATCTTCAATGCCTTCTTATCATAAGAGATGTACACACACGAACGCAAACGATGATTATGATTACGTATTAAGTAGCATAACCAGACCACACACCGAGTTAAAAATTCTTAACTCTAATAGGGCTGGTCAGATACATATAATAAGATTGTTAACCTGTTGCGTAGCAGTGCTAAAAGTGTTCAGGGTGATTTTTTATAGCCTTTTAATTGGAAATTTCAGCAGGTAGTATATGAATCACAATGTTGGTGTTTACAGTTGTTAAAATTCAGTTATCTTGGAAAAGATCTCTTGTTAGCAAGAGAGTATAGAAGGTAAAACAATTTACAGTTGTTCAGGAAAACCCAAGTTCTTAATGCAAATGAAAAAAAAGTAACGGTAGGTACTTCTCTGTACATACAGTATGGGTCAGATTATTGTACAGTATTTCAGTAGTGCTACCATTACTCTGGGAGTGTACTCTTTTGTTTTACTGGGACAGTTCTACATGATAGTTGTTTTTCAAGCATTACATTGAGCAAGCACTGAATCTATCCCACTTTCTGATGTGCATCAGCGGTGAAATATGCAAAGCACGAGATTTTGAAAGGTAGAATGTACTACTTAAAAGTTTTGCTTTCATTCAGTGCACCTCGTTTTCCTTTTCAGTGTAATTTAGAGCTCAACACAGTGGCAGTGCAGTTGCACACGTAACTATCTGTGATACAAGTAACTGATCGTTTAGTAGAAAAAAAAGGTCATGGTTGTGTGGTACATTGTGGATTTCATAGATGTATAAGTATATTAGCACCTGTAAACTATTGTAACACTCTGTCTTGGAACAGCACCTTGTATACAATACAATTTGTAAACAATGTATGAACAAGATACTAGTTGCAGCATAATTATACTAAATCAGTACAGTATTGTAATTTGCAAATGACCATAATGTGACTGAATCAGCAGTGTATGTCAAGACATCAAGAAAATGTGTATTAGCAAGATATTAATTTTTGAAGTAATTTTAGAATAATCTGACGAAATCAGTGGCATAGAACAATGCAAAGCCTTTCGTCTTCGGATGGAGTTACGTATTGGTTTTTCAATGTGATGGTGCTTTTTTTGTGATGGTATAATACTCAGCTAGGTTTATTAGTTGTATTAGAAGTAAACAGTTACTACAAACAAACAAACACTAACAACTTGACTCAGTTCAGGTAGGAGGTATCCAGTGTCTTAATTCCAATCAACCTTTTCATAGACTGCTGTTGTGTTGTAAGCTAGGGCTGCAAATATAATTTCTCACAGGCACTGTTGAACATCGTTATATTTTTAGCAAACTTTGTTTCACAATTTTCACATTGAAGCAAGACTTAATAATGAGGCAAACAAAAATTGTATTTAAGGCTTCATGTAATTAGATATAAAGAATTAATAGAACTTTAAATGGAGGCAAAAAAAAGAAGAGATTGTATTTAAGGCTTTATTTATGTAATCTAGATGCAAAGAATTAATAGAACTTGAAAGAGCACTGAATTCCAACATTAAGATTTACAAGTAATATTTTCCAAATAACTTAATTCAGTTTCTTTGCCAGCAATGTTACACGTGCAGATAGCTGCGAGAAACTGTGGTCTTGGTACCAGCTGGCAAACAAGTTCTGCGCAATTGGGAGGAGGTCAAGTAATTCTGCTTAATCTAATATAATCAATCACCCAAGCAGGCTAAGAAGCACCAGTATTTCATCTGCGTTAGGCACCAAGAGGAGACTTCATTGAAGCAACTGTTGTGGTTGCTGACAGGAACTATTCAATTTATTGTAAATTCTGCAGGGAAACCTCAGCAGGAAGGTCCCAAGGTAAAAAGATAGCCAGCACACATTCAGCCTTCCCAATTCCTGAGGATTAATGCTGTAGTATAAAACATGCATCAACACTGTTGTTCAAATAAAATTTTCATTTTTCAGGAAGAATACTGTACTACAACTTCAAGATGGATAAGAAAAGTATAAGGAAAAAGGATGTGCTAATTAAGATCCAAACAACTAAGACGTTCATTCAAGTCCCACTTGACTAGAAACCATGTGGTGCAAAGTTTCTCATGGTGGAGGCCTATTGAACAAGTTGGAGAATTGGGAGATCTTTTGCTGTTATATCCAAGGGATGCTTCCTAATTCTCCCTGCAGTACCATCAACATAGCTGCGCTGAAGGCTGTCTTGCTGGAGGCATTTGGATGTCTCAGGCCAACTATATTAAACACGCATGTTGTACCAAGGTTTCTTCAAGTGACTACTGAAGAATTGATGAGAATGAGAGGTGATTGAATTTGCTTTCAAATTAAATTTAACAGTACCATCAAAGACATGATATCCACAGTTCATGTCTGCATGATCCTAAAAATGTGGAGGCCAATTTTAAGTCCAACCCAACGTTCCTCTGGCAAGCTTACTCTGGTGAACAAACTGTGAAAAGGCTTTGTTACATTGTTAAACATGAGGGATTTTTGCTTTTATCCACAATGTAATTCATCCAGTAGAACAGTGCAAGTAGCAGCTCCCTCAGTAGTTGTACTGTCACCTCTTCTCATTCTGAAGATATGATGATGGAGGCATATTATAAGAAAGAAACTTGAAGATGCTTCTACTGGCTCCCTGTCAGACGAATGCTGAAGAATTGATGAGAATCTTGCTGTTGCACTTTCAAGTTGTGATCAGCAGCACCATCATAAAAACCAAATTATTTATTAGGTCACTTGAAGTTTCTTCCAGTAAATTCCCTTTCAGATAAATGAGGATGCTGTGTTGTTAATCCTAAGGGACAAATGAATATGTATGCTTGTTGCCCCTAAGGGACACCACTCCAGCAGTGTCATCAAAGAAGCTAAACCCAAGATTACTGTTTCTTTTCACCTCTTCACTTTTCGAAAGCAGTTTGAGGCAATTATGGATTTCTACCTCTGAGTTTTGCAGCCAACTTCCTTCCCCATGAAACAGAATTGGGACCAGATTTTACGTAGATCCTGAAGGATACTTGCTTTCACATTCCATTCATCCAGCAGTACCAATGAAGTAGTTTCTCCTAAAGTTACTGACACTACCCTCTTTTTTTTTCTTAGGGTTCAGGGTGTTGCAAGCAATTATAAGACTAACCACTTCCAATAATTTTGGCCAACTCTCCTTTCAAATGAGTACTGAGCATTGGTGATAAAAGTTTCTTGCGCTATTGAGACTGAGGGATGTTTACTTCCACATTCCAATTCATCCATCAATACCAGCAAAGCTAGTTGCAGCATGGTTGTCACTACCCTTTTTTTCCTGAAGGTGTTTAGGTTGATGGAGGCCAGGAAGACTTTGACCAGTTACACTTAAAAAAAAAAAAAAATCAACAAAATTGATGAGACTGACCCTTTGCCCTGACCATATTGATGTGATTGACCCTTTGCCTTGTCAGGCTGAACTGTTGAGGTGCATGTCTGAGGACAAATATAGAATACTTCCTGAACTACAGGGGCGACTTTTGGAGCTACAGAGTATCTTGTTGTAGTGATCTATTGCCTGGCATGGGAGCTCAATCCACTAGTGCCCAAATTGGACCTGGGGATTTGTAACGTGGTAGTCACTGTCTGCAGCAGGAACTGTTAGATCCTGCCATCCAAGTGGTCCTCACCTGGGAATTTGCAACATATCTCAATCCCAGTCTCACCTATATGGGTTCCATGATGCCTGCAAGAATGGGCTGAACACCTTTCTAGACCTTGTCAATTTGTCGCTCCAATCTAGCCTCAGTGTGCCACACGTAGTTCTCCAATTTCCTGAAACAAGTAGTCGAGACAATCCAGCAGTCTCTTGTCAATTGGAGGAAGTTGCTGAATCGTTAGTACCATTACCATCAGCTTCTTTACAGCTGCAATAGCTTTTGCACCTTTGCTCATGGAGTTCATATGTAGTTTTGAGTTTTTTGAAGGCTGCAGCACTGGCTTTTTTCAACCCTGCAAGATTGATCTACCATTCGACTTTCCAAAGGTGAAGTGGTCATTGTTTCACCATTTGGCCTTAAATTCATTCATCTCCAAATAATGGGTAGATGCTTATTGACGACAAATTCTTATAATCTGATACTGGACCCTTTTGCTAGTCTGTTTCCATTGTCTGCTGCCAACCTTTGATCTGGTATATGGAATTGTCACCACTAAGTTTTACCTAAATGATGTCACTCACATACTGTGATGAGGCCATGTTTTAACTGTCTGGAGGAATCATGCAGTTTCTTCTTCATTCACGTATCAGCCATCCCTCCTGTTACTGGCATGTGCTTAACCCTCTTGTCCCCAGTTTTGTGGAGCAAAATGCTGTTGCCTTCAAACACACCATTTTACTGTTTACAACAAAATCAGGTATTCATTTGGGAAAAACTTTGATATGGGCTTATTTCTCTCATTGCAGCAATTTGTCTGTTTAGACTGTTAAAATTTCACGACTGCACAGTTGTTGTTAAGCCTTCTGGACGGAGTTCCTGAGTGGATGAAAGTGCTTTGGTTCAGCTGTTACAAAGCCCTGATTGTTAAGCTATGTAAGTAGAGAGAAATTCCCAACAAATTATGCATCTGACTTTGATCCCATTAAAGCTTTTGCCAAGTGCTTTTGCAAACTTAGCCAAGCTATTATTTCCATCAATTCAAATTTGTTGCAGATAAATTAACTCCCATTTTGTTTTGTTGAGCCGTTTCTAAAATTGCATTTGTTAGAATGGAATATGGGATTCAGGGCATTTAGACCAAGCACTGGAGCCCCTGATACATTTGCTGCAAGAATTTCTTGATATGGCTTCCTAACATTAGCAAACTCATCAATATTGAGGTTAATTCTTCCACCAAAACTGCTACATGGTTAATCAGCAGATTGACCTTCATGGCATGTGTTTCTTCATATGAGATTCATAGCAAGAATCTTCTTCACTTAATTTTTGTAGCATAAATTTTCTTCATTTGAGATTTGTAGCAAGAATTTCTTCACTTGAGATTCTTGGCACGAATTTCCTCCACTTTATATTCGTAGCAAGAATTTTCTCCACTCGAGATGTGTAGCATAAATTTCTTCACTTATGAAAGCCAAAATGGAGTTCAAGGTTTGTCTCTACAATACCACTGACTGGTTTATGTCATGCTGTTTGGATCAGTGGAGTTGTGCAGGCCTTAAAAACTTCTTCAGTCAGTGAATTCAACAGAATTCATTGCGCAAGTTGAAAGAACAACACAATGAACCTGTGAAACAAAGAAACTATTAAAATATGAAATAGCAATTAAAGAAAAAACACAGTAACTAAAAGAAATGATAATTTACATATGAACACCTGATATTGCATACAGATTACCATGTAACTTTTTTTTTCTTAGATAATTGCCCATTAGAATGCAGATACAATACAGCCATTATTGAGAGTATATATGAAGTGAATATTAAACTAATTTAACGGAGGTAAAACTAATCGGCTTAAGAATCATGAAGACACTGATATTGTCTTTGATAAACCAAACTGACTACAGTACATGGACAAAATGCTTGAACTTCCTATTCACTTGAATAAGTCAGGGTGTCTTACCACCTACAAATCTCCTACTAAATCTAGTCTGGTCTCATGACATACAACTAACCTTTCAAACATTCAACAGCAGCCTTGCTCCTGCAAACAGAGGAGTCACTCGTGTTTAGATAAAACAGGTTCTAACAAGCAGGCTCTTGTCCACGGAGCCAAAATTCTACGGCATTTTGTAAGTTTTCAGTCAGCTGACTGGAACCATTCTTGATCACTCATCCCAAGAGGCTACAATGGTTCATGGAATCATGCTCAGTAAGCTGATGTCCAAGATCAAATCCAACAATTCCTGGTTCATTATTTTGAATGGCAACCTCAGTCATATACACTTCTCACTCAAATGAGCATCTTGAAACTTCATAAACCCACTATGCAACGTCACAGTTTTAAATATGAAACAAATTCACATGTACAGCCTGTGCTAAATATTGCTTCTGTGGTACCTAAATATCACCAAATTATTTTAGGTGACCTCATTCGCAAATTGTGTCAACAGGAATAGTGAACAGCTCTCCTAGAGAGGGCTGGCCTGAAGGATCAGACTTATTTTACGTGGCTAAGAACCAATTGGTTACTTAGCAACGGGACCTACAGCTCGTTATGGAATCCAAACCACATAGTGAGAAATGAATTTCTATCACCAGAAATAAATTCCTCTAATTCTTCATTAGCTGGCCGGAGACTCAAACTCAGGCCTAGCGAGTGCTAGCCCACAACTCTACCGACTCGCCCAATGAGGAACTTTGATATAGTACAAGCATATTTATTTTTATACAGTATGTAGAACTAGTTCTGCATGTACTGTAGGTGACATAGTACATTTTGGTCATTACACTGCATAAACAAATGTAAATTTAGACCTAATTTCTGGCATTCAAAACACTTTTAAACAAGTTTTAAATTTCATCATGGGGCTTTTTTTTTGCATCTTACATATTTGAAATATATTTTATAATTTTAATTTTTAATAAATTAATGCTGTATACTGGGATCTGTTAAAATGAGATGGTATTATTTTATTAATAAAAATCCTTCAACCATCATGTCAGGAAAAAGTAATGCTTATTGTGCAAGTTTTGTAGAAGTTTGTCATTTTACACAAATGTTCCCATACCCCTAACAAAGGGTTCACTTCAGCAAGCTACATACAAAATACATTTTCATAGAATTTATGTATAACTGTATCATAAATACTGCTCTGTGGAAATAATTGTATTTGTCACTTGAAAGTAAAAAAAAAAAAAAAAAGCAAACTTGGTTATCATTCGAGATTTGTCATACTTTTACATGTGGCTTTGTTGGTTTTATTGAGAAATGATAGCACTGCTTGAAATCACTTTTAAAACATATAATATTCTAGAAAGGTTTGACAGAGATACTGCTGCATGTAACTGAAGGTTTTATGTAGTATAACTACATGTTTACTTATGAAATGTAATAACTTTTTATAAACTAGAATTTATTGTAACAATGTCTGTTCTTATATAAAACACTTGCATAACCTAATTACTGTACTGTACTTCTGCCAGTGTCGAGTGACATACAATTTCTGTGAGCTTTTTTCACAAAGAAATGTGCACTGGCGCAAGAAATTCCTGGGAAGCTGTTGACTCCTTCTTTTATCCCTTAGGAAATCTGTTTTACCAATGTTTGATATCAGTTCATATGACATACTTTAATATGCTAAACGACTGAGAAAAAGCACTGATATTTTGTAAGTTACTTCATTCCCATCATGTTCAGTTATCATTCAACTGTCCAAGTTTAATGAATATACCTGAATAAAGCTAGCAACCTGTTTTTGTTCCCTTACAAATTTTGAAATTGTTTACGCAGAAATACAACTTACGGTTCGACATAGGCCGCTTCTACAGATAAATGTAAAAGCCAGTTTTAATCAAATGAAAATCTAGAATAACACTGCAGTGGCTCTTTATCTTGCACTCACGGGCAATGCAATAACACCAGCTTATTGTTGGCTTCTTTGATGTCATGATTACTTTAAAATGCAAATTCTCAACTACTGTAGGTTTTCCTCACATTTTAGTTGGGGAAGGTCACTATTCTCCCGGTTATAATCGTTTGCTGTACATAAGGGCATGGCAGAATGGCTGCCTAAAACCGTTTTTTCAATCGAACTGTTTTGTCAATACAAACCAAAACCTTATTAGGGCCTATTACTGCCCAGCACTCAAAAATTGCCAGCTATCAAGCATTACGGAAAATTGGGATTAAATTAATAGATGATACTGCAGTCAGCCAGATGTATGCCACAATGGATGTAGTATTACTGAATGCTGAAGAAACGCTAATGAAACCAATATACTAGAATCTAGCTCAAAAAGAGATACAACACAGACATGCTCTGCCTACAGAGAAAACACATCTCGATGATATGGCAAGAATCATATTTTCACTGGGCAAACCCGTACCTGAACACCTAAAACAAAATGCCATAAAATCAGGTCATACATAACAAAACCTAACTAATGTGGAAACAATCAACTGTGGGCACAACACAGTAACAGCTAACTTAACCATTCAGTCTGCAAATCAAATCATGATGCAAATACATATGTCATCAACTACGTTCAAGCCAGGCCCAAAGAATATGCATTCTATTCATTTGTACAGAACCTAAAAGTCCAGTATTACAGGACAAAACCGGTGTGACCACCAATGCAGCAGATTGAAGTTACACATGAAAATGGTAGCTAGCCTTTGAAAGAGATGAATCGGGAAAAAATCTAACAGCACAGCTGAATAAATAAATATCTCAAGAAATGTAAAATGCAAATTTAAAAAGAAAAGCCTAACTCAGAACTACTGAATTCCTCGTTACCTGATAAGAGACTGCCAACAATAAACTATAAAAAAATTAAACTTGAAACAAATAAGTGACAAAATGAAAGGGGTTATTTAATAATAACTTGTTACCACAGGACCCGAAAACAAACATTAATCAGCTGGACCTACTGGTAAGATCAAGAGTCCAGTACGTACAAGACATATATACAGGACCTCAAAAAACTCAAGATAAAAGCAGTAACTAACATGACATTACACCATCCCAGTCTTATGCAAATAAAGATGGGCAGAAAATTCTCTCAACAGCAGCAAGTAATCCTATCCACACAATAATCCAGCCTCAGAAAACTGTGCTGACAGCTTTTAATCTCGAACACACACTGAACACACTTTCAACCCAAACTACAAGGCTGCACCAACTTGTGAACTGAAACTGATTGATAAGAGTAGTGCAAATGAAATTAAAACAGCCTCCATTACTTTTCAAATTAATGAAAACAACTGCTTCTGAGAAATATGTAGATGAGTGGGTCTTAGAAAAGGTAGATCATTTATGTCACCTAAAGACAACACAACTGAAAAACATGGAGTGAGTTAGAATACTCATAAATAACGTCCCTTATGCAAACGGCAAATGCCTGTAATGAATAAAATCCCACTATGCAATGGAAATATGAGCACTGACTAGGCTGTACAAGACTGAGTTCAATCTCTTTGATATTTAGTAACATGCATATCTTATGCTAATCCCAAACATAAACGAGTTTTCCGGGTACACTGCTTCAAAACACGATACACGTTCCCTACCAGCAGCTAACCTACTACTGTACTTGAGCAATCTGACTAATGAAATGCAGATGTGATTGTGAATCACAAATGGCCCACAATGGCAGCTGTTTTTGCTATGGAGGTCATCATTAATACAAGCTACAAGGTCACTAACCTTTAAGTCATCGGAAAGGGGTTCATTGATGGGAGGTGGATATTAAACAAGGCCAATATCTCACATGCAACAATGCTATTACTGTATTACTGCTAAGGATGATATTAGCAAGCATTCTGAGTGTTCCTAAAGCAATACTGTACATGTCCCCTACCAGCCTCAGATCAACTTCTGTATGGATGGAGGGATGGATTGTGAAATTTAGGGTAAAGCCCAAGCACTGGGACCTATTTTGGTCATTCAGCGCCACAGTGGAATGAAATACCTTGATGATTAATGAAATGTAAATGAAGGTGATGCTAACCTACAGGGAGTGACATAGTACAAACCATATTTCATTTTAAAAATATATATACTATATATGTATAAAATATGAAAATACAAAAAATTAAAATACAAATAAAAGTACAGGTGCATCCACTTGTATGCATTAGAATATTGAGACAATAATTATTCCTCCCCATAAGATCTGCTTGCAAAAATGCAAGTGGCCCAAATGGGGGCATTTCAAAAAGAAAGTCATGGGCAGAAAGTCACTCAGTCATTAACATGGACACCATCTGAAGGAGTTCAGTCATGAAGTAAGCTTGATATAGTTAGTCTTTAGCCCTTTTTAATTTGAAAATTACAGTCAGGGTTAAAGTTATGTACAAAGCCTGAGGACTTGGGGACCGTTAATTTCACATTTTGAAAGCCCCTGAAAAAATGATCCCTTCAACCATGTTGAAGAGTTGCACTGGCAGGATCAGCATGAAAGAGAGATGGACAAATGAACTCCAAGCTTATCTATGCATGATGGTCACTATATACAAACTGAAACCCTTTGGCTATGTACGAGTAACTGCTACGACAAGGTGTGTGTGTGTGTGTGTATGTGACAGGAAAACTGCCATATAGATGAGAAGCCCTCATTCATGCAGATTTATTTGTGATGGTCTACCTTTGTTCCACATTCAACTGATATCCGCTCAACTGTGTGGCGAGTTCATATGTTTGCTGCATAAAATGTACTGTGACGACAAACATCCCCTGCACTCTTCTTGACCTGGCCTAACTGTTTCTGCTGAAAGACTAGGCAGACCATTGCAATCAGCAGAATGGCATTTTCTAGTATATTAGGCTTAATACTATCTTCAAATATCTAAGGGAGAAGCAAATTCATTCCTGCTTTCTGCTGAGGTCTCCTGAATTCAGGTGTATCAGTCTATTGTCTATTCTCTCATAATTAATCACTTATCACCTTTTCCTATCTGCAGGCAGATTTCCCGGTGGAGCCCTCTTGGGTTTATAGGTTGACAACTCACTCCATAAGAGTTTTCAGCATAAGATTTATGGAAGGAAAGAAAGGAGTGGCAATAGGGTACGACAGACACACGACCTAGACAAAAACGGACAGCTTCCCTTCCTGCAGATCTATCCATGACACTTAACCCTTGTACCAAGTTTCAAATCCCTTTAAACATTTAAACATGTACAAGCTGCGATGAAAAGGTAGGCTGACACACACGCACACACATGTGAACAGACAGATAATGGTCCAACTTTATCCCATATTTAATCCATTAAACCATGTAAATTAGGATGGCATGGTTTTGTGACATACACAGCTGAATCTTTCATGAACATCCATACATGATGGTCCACCTTTTCACCAAGTCAGACCAGAATTCCTTCTCTCGTTGAGAATAGTTGCAATGTCGAGGTAACCGTGACAGATAAAGACTTAAGCATACACAGGCTAATGGAAACAGATGACAATCTCCTTCAATGCCCCTCTACACAGTACATGAATATTTACCTTTAAGCCTTATTCTGACTGAAGGTGGTAAATGCGAGTCACACTGTTACACAGGCTGAGCGAAGATCTCCCTCGAAGCACATCTTTCCATGACGGTTGAACTTTGTACCAAGGGTGGCCAGATTCCTTTCAACCATGTAAAAGGAGCTGCAATGTCAAGGTGAATTTAGAAAGACACAGAAATAAACACAATCAAACCAAAGAAAGAACTAGTCCCCCTAACTTAGTCAGCAGGGAAATAATGCCTGTGATTAATGATATGGAACCGATATCAATAACAATTATCAACTATATCTGCATGAATGATTTTAAAGTTTCTCCAATCTACAAAAAGGTACATATTATATATAAGTGCACATAAAAAATAAAGTGCTACAAAAGTGACTTGCACTGAGAACACCAATTCACTGATAACATACGGCAAGTCTTAAAAAGACTACCACTACATACCAACAGCTGCAAAGCATTGTTGCATGTGTGTGTACAAAATGGTGGAACTGACTTCAGATGCATGACTAAAAATAATCAGAAAGGTTACTGGTTAAGAAATCAATGACCTTACCAAAAATTGATTTATAAAATAAAAAGTAAAAAACGCGCCAAAGTTTCTTCGGTGCACTCGAGTTTTCTGTACGGCGTATAATGCTGTATGAAATGCTCAGCCACGGCCCATGAAACTCTCTGCCAGAGAGGTGGCCTGTGTTGTTGGCACCTACAGCAGTGCCAGATGCATGACCACGGCTAACTTTAATCTTAAAATAAAAACTACAGAGGCTACAATTTGTTATGTTTGCTGATTGGAGGATGAATGATCAAAGGGTGGTCAGAAAAAGTGTGGACGGACAGACAAGCAGCCATCTCAATAGTATTCCTTTACAGAAAACTAAAAGGATTCTTACAATGTATCATCCCAACAACATAAAATGTTGTGGTTTACAAACTAACATCGAGAGTCTGCACAAATCACAATACTATCAAGTCACCCTTTTGGTGCAATCATCATCTTGTGCTTGTGTTTAAATACCAAATTCTTTCAGAGTAAGTGATTAAACCTACAACCCAATATGCACAGTCTTACTTTCCCTTCTCCATTCCTCAGTGAATCTAAACCTTTCTCAACCCCATAGGGGGTTAATGCCATCAGTGCACCTCATGTGGTGCACTCTACGCATTACCAGAGGTTCTTTGCAGCATCCCTTTGGCCCTTAGCTGCAACCCCTTTCAATCCTTTTACTGTACCTCCGTTCATATTTTCTCTCTTCCATCTTACTTTCCATCCTCTATCTATTTTTTCATACTGCAAAAGCAAGGTTTTCCTCTTGTAGCACTTTCAAAACCTTTTACATACCCTCAACAACCCCAAGGTCCAGCATTTGGCCTTTGGCCAAAATTTCATACTCCATTCCATTTCTAAATATCTCAAGTAGTTTTGGCTGACAGTGTCAACTACTGGAGCTCAGAATATCACAGGCAATGCGGCTTCCTAGCCATGCACTGACCAACCTCAGGTAAAGAATCACCTCTAAGTGACGTTGAAGGGGAGATATGGGGAGCTCCCATTGCCAGGTAGGCAAGGTGTGCAAAGTTCATTTGAGAAGTTCTGGTATTTTACTCTAACACCAGTTCCCAGTACTAAAGTCTTGCTTTTTTCTTATTTTTCAACATGCTTGATAGGAAAAGCATACTAAAATTTATCATAGATATACTCTTACCAAGATATTCACAGTTACGTTTAGCCTGTTTCAACTATTTTGCCCATGGGGATAGTGGTAAATACAGCATTCTGATGAGTGGCTGGTATTAAAAGCAAAAATTTCCCAAATCTTTATGTGCCACTTAAAATTAAGTGCCCTAGGTTAAGTTAAGTCAGGACAAGGGGTCCAGAGAGGTAAAGTTATGATGCATTCCTGTATTTTACTTCCACAGTGGTCTGGCTTACGTGAGGTACGGGTTCCAACGCAGCCAGAAGTTAAGTTCGGTTAGGTAAAGTTAGCTTGGGATGCACCCCTGTAACTGACCTCACTACATTTTCACGCTTTACAAGTTTTTTGGGGGGTTTTTAACTGCTAACACTCGTCACCTAAGCATTTTTCTGACCAATTACATTAGGATTTATGAATTCCCTAATACACTGCACTCAGATTTGGTTTTCCCACACCAACATACCCAAATTTTCAACAACGTCTCCCATTAATGCTAAAAATAAAAATCAAAGGTTTGCACCAACAATTGCCTAGGTAATAGGAATGTGTGAGACATGAGCTAACTAAATGCAGCTAAAAAATCATTGGGTTAATTCAAGTCTTGTTAGCCTAATTCCCCCTGCCTTTACTCTAAGAAAAAAAAAACCTTTGACATCTAAACCTCTGTTTGCCTAGTGTTCTGGTAAAATCTGATGATAGCTAGCCCTATACCTCCCCACCAACACACACACACGCTATCTGACCATTTAATTTTTTTTAATGCCATTTAATCTGCCCTGCGCACAGGCCCAGAGTAAGCCCTAATTCTAGAGAAAAATCTCGTGGGGCTCCACATTTAGTACCAGCTTCTAAGGGTTGAACGTACGGTAGAACTATAGGGTAGCTCCGCATTGCCGACGGCACTATAACTTTACTTTTTCTACAGTTTTTTGGTTGCTAATTATGAATTTACCTTTCATTTTTGGTGCTCGAGTCTAATTAACCTGTAATTAACCCCTGAAGTCCATCCAACAAGGGGTTTCCATACGTGATCTTCACAAGACAGAGCACGGGTACGTCTGTTTCGAACGGTTCATATCCCGTCCGGCAAGTGCAATAACTTGTTAACGTATGGGTACCCAAACACCCCCAGGGCCAGTACTAAACATGGCGAAGGGACATTCCATTTGGCCGACAACAAACAGATGCACCGCCAGGATCAGAACCCCCAAAAGTGTAGAAAAAACCAGTTGAAAAGGTAAAAACAGGCACGGAGCTAATATATAGAATTACCGATAACTCATAGGCTACACCCCTCTCTAGCCTAGCCTACAGTATATTGTCGAAAATTTTTTATCAATATACCCTAGGCTGTTAGGCGTTCCCAGTGCAGTGCTCTTCTGTAAAATTATCCTGACCTACCAATCCTAACTTAGGATAAACCAACACACTAAGCAACCCTAAAGAGATAAGACAGGCTAACAAGTATAATAGGCCTGGGCTGAAATTTCATTTGGATTCTGATCAAAATGGCACCTAAAAACTGCATTTTAATGGGGGTATCATACTGAGAGATGGGTATTACCCAGACATGGGGGGTTCTCATCTTTCTGACAAAGTGTCAAGCAATTACTATTTTTCGCCCTTTAATAAAAAAAAGTTTTTTTCAATATCCAATAAGCCTACACTGCTTTTAATTACCAAGGCTTACTCTTAAGAGGTTTAATAAGCTTAAGCTACCATTCATGCATTCCTGGAATAAGAATTAATTTTCACCGAGCACGTGGGTCACTTTTACCCGTGTGCCTTAGGTCAAGGTCTGAAGATTGAACAAATTTTTACCTTTTCCATAAAAAAACACAATATCTTACCTTCTCATAAATCCTTTACCCTTTTGCTAATTCTCGCTCCCCTTCTGTTTCTGGTTAATTCTTCCTAAGGAGCTAAAAACCAACAAATATTTTACAATGTGGCGTTCCAGAAAAGACAGTTCTTCCAGGACAGGCACTCCAGACTCCAGCGTCCATGATGTCACGTGATTTTGTTATCCTTGGCAGCTCACACAAATTGGAATATTTTACTGTAAAATTTATCGTGTTAACTTTTAGTTTTGAATGATTGTCTGATGTATTGAGATCATAATAAAACTACGAGTGTTTTTATTGTAAGTTTCATTGCAAGTGATACTTGGAAAAAAGTCCACCTAAATTTATCTGGAAACAATTGTTTGAAAAAGAATTCATAATAAATTCTTGATGTTGATACAACTGCCAGCAAAGTTTACCATCGCGTCTCAAAACTTTTTTAAAAATCTACAAGAATCTCTCAGGCACAACTCAAGAAGCAATGATTGACATAATATCAAATGTCCATTCAAAAAACCAAATTTAAGAAAGGCTAAAGCTAATAAAAAAAATTATCTTACAAGGTTACAGACTAGCTCTGGTGAAACTGAAAATCAACTGTTTTATCTATAACAGAATCTGACATATGGCATTAAAAATCTTAGCTCCCATCCAGAAAAAGAGTATATTTGCAATCAAGCATTCACTTTAGATCCTATCAAAAGCCAACAGATTTTTGTATTGACAAAATAACGCATATTTCCTCCATTTTTAGACCTAACTCCCGTCCGCTTTTGCATAAAGTACCAGTCTTAACCAACATTTTCTAGTATTATTTAAACACATAGGACTACAGGTTCGCACCAGCAAAGTCATCAGTAATATCACTTGTAACTTAAGTTATTAAAAGTACTGTATTTCGCAATCGCCAAACTCATCATGCATTGTGAGTCTAGAAGTGCTATCACTACTGATCAGAGCTAGACTCATAAGATTAATTACAGTAAAGCAAGATAAACATTCATTCTATAGATATGAGACGACTCTTAAACGCTAAAATATGCTGTTTTCCCGACAATGTAAGATTTACAGTATATTGCAAGCTGAAGAAATTAAAATCTAAATAAGTTTTAAACCAAACATGGGGCTGTGGCATCCTTTATTTTGGCGAGAACTCAAAACGATATTAAATCGAATTGATTATGTTACTTTGACCCAAGGTCATCTGATAAGTGTCCCAGTAGGACCCAGCCCCGAATGTTTAGGATCCAGTACAGTTCTACCAAGAGACAGGACTTGTCAGGTAGTCTCCTTGAACTTCTGGTTTCTGGTATTCCATTCACTTTGATGTGCATCAATTCAGTATTAAGGAAAATGTGTAGCATATTCAAAATGGTGTTTACGGTGTTGCTTGGGCATGTAATGTTACAGTGATTGACCATTTTCTACGTGTGTGTGTGTGTGATTGTATGTGTGTGTGTCACAGTGTTAATATTATTATAACAAAGCCGATGATCTTACAGTGTAATTTGAGAGAGAGAGAGAGAGAGAGAGAGAGAGAGAGAGAGAGAGAGAGAGAGAGAGAGAGAGAGAGAGAGAGAGAGAGAGAGAGTGGATGAACCCTTCGCGTAGTCAATTAATGAAATATACTCTAATACACTGCGTTGTTGCAAGCGCAGGCGCAGTCGCGCAGTCCATCTCCATTCTCATGCACATTCAGGACGCCGATGACTCCTTGTCGAGTTTATCAAGATCTAATGTTGCATCACGCGCTTAGAGCATTTATTTTCTACTCATATTCAAACTTCGACCTTGAATCAAGGTCACCGTCAGTCAGTGCATCTGTAATAACAGCTCACTAAATACCCGATGACAAACCCGTGCCATTAATAAAGAGTTTATTAAATTAGTTCAGGAAGTCTTTTGCAACGGCAACAACTGCTAATTGTCATTGCTAGCACTATCACGGCGCACCCTGTTTTTTCTATCTCATTCTCGCATCATTATTAGAGAAGTATGTCGTATTTTACGTACTACGAGTGTTTGTATTCGGCAAGTTTGACGACTTATCACGCAGTATGCATACGTATTATGTCTTAAAGACCATTAATTCGATGTGAGGGTTTTAATATTCTTGCGAGCTGGTTTGTGAATGACGTATGCGTTTTATCAATTGACGGCCACCATTCACATTCAATGTGAGCGTCTTCTGTTAGATCTCGCTTTATTATAAGAAGGAATGGACGCTTTAAATGACAGTAGAGACACACTCTAGGAGAGAAGAGACACATATACTTATGGTACCTGCATCCTTAAACCGTACACCACACGTTGCACATGTTGCTTACATCATAATGCCATGTGTGTGCGTGTGTGTCGGTCGGCCAATCACGGAGCTTCTTTTTCCATTCCGTCTTTTCCTTTTAGCGTCGTTGACCTTGAACAACGGTTTACCCCTACTCAATTCGCTTGAATAATGCTTCAATATGGCATCATTTTAACGTTTACGAATGTGGACTAATAATTTAGTGGGCATTGTCTGTCGACCAATCACGAAGCTTCTTCTTCCACTCCGTCTTTTCCTTTTAGCGCCGTCGACCTTGAACAACGCTTTACCCCGACTCAAATAGCATTAACAATACTTTAATCTGGCATTTTTTAACATTTAAAAAGACAGAGTAATGTGCATTGGGTATCGTATGGGCATAACGAATGACTCATAGCTGACCAATCACGAAGCTTCTTCTTCCATTCCGTCTTTTCCTTTTAGCGCCGTCGACCTTGAACGGTTTGCCCGACTCAATTCGCTCGAAAAGACTTCAATCTTTAATCTTACATTGTTCTTAAATGTTTACGAGCGTATAATAATTCGCAGCGGGCACATTGTATGGGCATAACGAATGACTCATAGGTTAAAAAGAAGGTACCCACCTCCGCTAAAAATAGTCGCTCTTGAGAGAGTGGTGAGTGCGCATTGCGCCGCCGCCGCCGACGCAGCAGGACATTTACTACTATCAAAAATGGTGTGGTGGTGCTTCGGATAGTGAAAAAAATACCGTTATAAAAAAAAAACTATACAGTGTGGCTTCCCCCCTTCCTCAAGGACTGGAAAATGCAAATATGGTGAGCGAAGAGTGATACGAAAAAAAAAACTACTTGACTGAGGTTGTCTAATCTGATACCCATGAAAGTGAGGGGACGTTACGTCTCTCTCTCTCTCTCTCTCTCTCTCTCTCTCTCTCTCTCTCTCTCTCTCTCTCTCTCTCTTATTAACGTTTTATTTCTTAATTCTTTGTCTATGGTTTTAATTCTCTCCCTTACTCTTTATATGTACAGTGATGATAATTCCACTTCCCGATCGTTTATACCCGCGTACGTTAGGGTATAGGGTATGCTTACAGGGTGGGTATCTACAACTGCCATATGTAAATGAACAACAGTCTGCCGCTGGCAGCTTACCGTAGTGTCCTCCTTTACGCCAACACTGCAATGGTAACCTATTATTGGAAAACGTTCTCTTGGCAATTGGGAAACATATATATCAGGTAGAGTGGTATTTTGAGGCTTAGAAGAGGGCTAGCCTAATGCCCAAACCCGTGCCCAGAGCTCATGTTACCCTGAGGGTAGGGAGTTGGGTTTCGTAGTACTGATCAATTACCTTGAGGTTTCTATTCGTTAGGTTCAGTGATTATTGGCTCTTTATTTTATAACGTATTCTCTTTAAAATATATTTTAGCATTGCAATATATATATATATATATTTTTTTGCAGATTTGTTAGGTATCGTAGTATATTTTTTGCATATTTTTACACCATTTTAGCATATTTATTTTTTCTGTGTTTCTTGGGCGTATTTATTCTCTTACTAAAATGAATGCGACCGTAGGATTTGTTTTAAAAAGGTTACGACAATTGGTTGGGAAATTGTAGGTTAGGTTAGTGGATCCTCTTTAAACTGCCTTTTAGGCTTAGCCATCTTAAACAGACAAGTAAAAGAAAACTATTGTGCTGGCTTTGTGTGTCCTACAGCATTTTATTCTGTCCGCACTTTTTTCTCTCCTCACTTTTTCTATCTGCCCTCAGATCTTGAAAACTGCTGAGGCTAGAGAGCTGCAAATTGGTATGTTGATCATCCACCCTCAAATCATCAAACATACCAAATTGCAGTCCTCTAACCTCAGTAGTTTTTATTTTGTATAAGTTTAAAGTTAGCCATAATTGTGCTTCTGGCAACGACGTAGGCCAGGCCACCAGGCGGTTAAAGTTTCATGGGCCACGGCTCGTGCAGCATTATACCAAGACCACCAAAAGATAGATCTGTTTTCAGTGGCATTGATTATATGGTGTGGTGGCTGTGCAGAAAACTCGATTGCGCTGAAGAAACTTCGGTGCATTTTTTGTTTTTGTTTTCCTAGATTGAACCTAAATTTGATCTGTTATATTTTTCTCATGAGTATTTAGGTTAATGTCATTTTTAAAAGGTAGCCAAACATTTTTAACCTTGTTTCCCTAATTGCTGAGACTGAAGAATCTCAGGGTTACAATGCGATGGTTGTCTGGCGAACCCTTGTCCCTCTCAACCCCCCCCCCCCTCCTGATATCGCAAGATTACGGCAGTCTCAATAGCCAAGTAAAGTAGTTACTGACCAAATATGTGGATCTTGCTTTACCAAGGGTACTCCCTGTAGGAGGGATAATGTTGTCATACCTCACATAGTGTTCTGTAGGCATTACCTAAGGTTCTTTGCATCATCCTTTCAGCCCCTAGCTTCAACTGCGTTCAGTTCCTTCTGCTGTACCTAGTGCAGCTGCGAAGTTTTCCTCCAGTTACATCTTTAAAGCCTTTCAGCACTGAATGACCTCATAGGTTAGGCTAGGTCCCAGTGCCAGGCCCTTCGGCCTAAATTCTACATTGCATTTGATTGTCAAGGGGACTGCAACAGATCAAGTACAGTGGAAAGATATGCCTGTACCAATTGAATCTGTAAGGTTACTCAGTTAGTGCCCCATTTGCTCTCACTGAAGTTTGAATGTACAGTGTATACCCAACCTTCACCAGACCACCTTTACTACCACTTTCTCTATATTTTTAGCACTGCCATTATGCAAGTAATAGCAGTATAAGCGTCTTCATAAAAAAAAAAAAGATAATTATGGTTGGGTATGCTCCCAAATAAATTTTTACAAAATGTTTGCTTGAAACAGAACACTTGCCAAGATTGATATCGTAGGGTTTAACCCTGGATACTGGGTGATATGGCTGTAAGGCGCTTGAACTTCCTAATTGTGCTTTAAATGTAGCTATTAAATTTTTGTATTACTGCAATTTTACTGAGCATTATAACACAATAGGTCATTAAATAGAGTTCGGGTCGTTTCGACCTTAAGTCGTTTAGGCCATAAGCACGTGTACATGCAAAATGGGTGCCATGTTCAGTACCAGCACCTTGGGGATGTACGTAAGACATGAAATAGTGACCGTAAATACCATAAACATAATGGTAAATACCATAAACATAACATCTTGCGGGTAAATACCATAAACATAACATCTTGCGTTGTTTTGGATGCTACGGCTGAAACGACCAGGACCACTAGTTTCATTAAACCAGGCGCATGAATGTCCCTCTTTAGGTTGGTCCACGTATCTTTCAATTATAGTGACATTTTTGTATTTGAATATGCTTTATTTCATGCTAACCTGTGTTTTGATTCCATTATGCTGAAGGCAAGAAGCCTGCCTTCTTTCAGTAACTTGTTTTGTATTTCCCTCCTTGGCACATAATGTACATTCATCTGTCATTTACTGGTTATATGTATTTTGTCATTTGTCTGAAGGAGTATGGATTATGATCTTGGAGCGCTGCCATTTTTCCACTAAAGTACAGTGCGTCATTTGTGTGGGATGCAGATATTTTTATATGTACTCAAAGAATTGTAAATTGTGGGTATCTTCACCTCACTCAGCGCTCAGCTAGATATTGATGCTTGTTGACTTGGGGACATTAGCCCCAGCAAAAAAGGGACATTGAGTATGTAAGCAGTTTGTCTTTAAAGATACTGAATTTGTTTTTATAAGGACACTCAGTGCAGTTGCAGTTCATGCAAGTGTTTGTTGCCAAGATCTTGATGAGTGTGTTGGGAAGCGTTCTCTTGCAATGGGAATTCATATATAGCAGTACAGGGGTATTCTGATTGAGAAATGGAGACTTAGAAGGGGCTTACCTTTAATGCCCATGCCCACAGTTTATGCTACCCTGAGGATAGGGATTGGTTTTCATACATACCGACCAGTTTCATAGGGTACGCATCCCCTGTGAATACGGGGGTTTACTACGCATCCCCCGCAAATACCGGGGGTTGACTGTATACAGTGAACCCCCCATATTCGCGGGGATGCTTAAAACCCCTCTAAAAACACTTAGAACTGCCCATTTTGATAGCTTAAACCAAGGAAAACACTGTAAAAATGCTTATACCTGAGTATTTTAATAGTTTTATCACAAAAAGTGCATTTATTCATGAAAATATGAAAATACAGTAATCAGTGAATATTTCTCAGTGAAAAATACTGCGAATGGGCAAATATTCCGCGAATGGTGGCTAGATGCGTTCCACAGAGAAACCCGCGAATGCGTGAGTCCGCGAACCATGAGAACGCGAATACGGGGGTTTACTGTAGTGTATGTCTCATATATTTGTTAGAACTGTATAGTATAGTATCAAATGTAAACATTGTACAAGATATGGAGTCTTTAATTGTTTTTCTCTTTTCATTTTCAGTCTAGCCCTAATAGCGCAGAAATTTCTGGGTCACCATCCCCAGCTCCAAGTAGTATAGGGAACAATGCACCCAAATATGGAACACTGGTACCAAATAGGTAGGTCAGCTTTTAATGTCTCTTGCCTAGTGATTTTTGTTTATATTATCCTTGTAAGTTGCAGCCATTGCGTTCATTCTTGCAGTCCCTGAAAGCATTCGCCTCCCCTTTTTTATATGTAAACGAAATTTTAGTGCTCTTCTTGCTAACTGGCATGAGGAAAATTGTCAAATTTTACTAACAGTGTTCAGAATATAGGTTCAGTTCATTCTTTCATTGAGGTAATAAATTATGGTACTGTATACTGTAATGTATTAAATACTATTACTGTATAACAGTTCAGTATTGAAGAGAGTTTTTTTTGTAATGTATCACTATGTAACTTTTTCCTCTGCTGGTGATTGCTTGATCATGTTAAAAGTGTCAGGAATGACTTAATTTTCAGAATATTTGTTGGTGGCATCTCTGCGAGCACAACAGAACAGGACCTCTTGGAGCTTTTTTCGCAGTACGGTGCGGTTAAAGCAACAAAGATCATTAGCGACAGAGCGGGCGTCTCTAAAGGATATGGCTTTGTAACGTTTGAAACGGAAGATGAAGCTCGGAGACTCACGCAAGAGGTATGTCTAACAACCGTTCAAGTATTGTCGAGAATTAACATTACAGTAATAAGTTTTATAATACAGTAATCATAAGGTGGATTTGGTTCATTCTACAGATATACAGTATCAGGAAAAAGTCTTTTGTACTTTAGACAAACAAGGGAAATTGCCGTATGGCTAATCAAAGTTTTCTTTGCTCTGCCAGCAAGAGAAAAATTTGTGTTACATATGTATTATTATTCTTTATATTACATGTATATTCAAAGAAAAATTTATATATATACATTAAAAAAATTTTTGGTAATGTATTACTTTTGTTTGAAGTATCTTGATATTTTTGCCAAAGCTAATAGTCCAGAAACTAGCAGAGTTATTTTCTACTCTATAGCTGTTCATATTCAAATACATGTCCATTTTTAAACATTGTTAAATGTAATTCTGCTTTTGTAGGCAGTAATTATTGCTTGGAAAAGAATGCGTAGCTCTGGTTTTTAACATTTCCATAGTGTACGTATACAATATTTTTAGCGACCCAGACTTCACAATGAAGATTCCTGGTTAAATTTCAGTCAGGACGTGTCCTTGTGCCGTCTTCTGTTCTCTAAACCCTGATGTATTTTCTTCATTACAGGCCGATAATATAATGCTCAAAGACAGAAAACTTAATATAGCACCTGCAATTAAAAAGCAAGTCAGTGATGTGGGTTATATGAAGGTTAGTCGTGAAATTTTGATTGTCTTTTCATCGAGGTAAATATTTGGTCTTTGAAGTGAAAACTCACCTCTGTATTTTTGTTTATAATTTGTGGAGGCGTGGTTAAATGTAGATCTGTAATTTTGAGTCCTGTTATCATTTCGTTGTAGACCTACTCTCCTCGGTTAGTGGACAGCAACAGTAGCATGGTTGGGGCAGGCGGAACCGTATTTTTCGGCAACGGAACGACCTACACAACGTACGGCAGTTCGGTTCCGGTGATTGGACCAGCCGAGTATCACCCACAGTTCACACAGGCCCCAGCGGTAGCAGCTGCGCCACCTCCAGCACCTTCAGCCTATCAAACAATAGTTTATCAGCAACCCATGTATTATGCAGCACAACAATTCCAGTACCAACCAACGGTAATTTTAGGAAAATTTGTTTATAATTTTTTGAAGATTTTTGGTCCAAATGTGTTCACTGTTACCTCATTAAGAAGATGATCTTGTTTTTTAAGGGCGGTGAATGCCCTTCAGTTGAGTCTACCCCTAATCTCTGCCAACACTACTTCAGCATAAAGCTTTACTCTTACATTTGTGTGTCAGGTTGGCCATAGTTTGAAAGGGTGTCTGTCTTGTTAAGTATAATAGAATGCAAATTTTATTGAAAGGCCATAACATGTATTGCATAATGGCCTTGGAGGGGGCAATGTGTATTTTACTGGTATTTCCAACTGGCAGCATATTGAACGTGATAGTTCAGTGAGCAAATTCTTCTCCCAGACTGAAGACTATGCCTTATTTGTAGCACCTCCTGGAAGCTGGAGGGTAGTTGCTCTCTAGGAGACTTGGTGATGGGGTGGGAGTAACAAGCAAGTTTTAGCAGTTGAATCTGGAAAGAACTCTGATCAGTATACGTGCGTATCTTTTCTGCCAACTGTACAGAGCTCATAAAGGGAAAGGGATGTCAAAATATTCCAGATAATTATGACTTTTAAGTAGCTCGGTCTTGGGATGAATTCTTGGGAAAGGAGAGAGATTTCGTCCACTTATAATTTTGTCAGACACAAGAGCTGAGGAATGTTAATTGTTTTATGCAACTGCAACACAGTATGTTTCAAGTGTAGTGTGTCGAAAGTAATCTCAAGGATGTTGTTGCCTGGTATGAAGTTTTGGTTGTTGCCCAAATAATTTGCGACTTTTTAACAGTTTTTTGAGAATTCTGTCACTCTTTCTTACACAGTATCTTTATCTCACACGTGAAGCATTTAAAATCTTTTGAGTGTACGTAGCGTTCAGTACGTAAGTTAATGGGAATTTGCAAGAGAAATAAGTATTGAAGTGACAAATTTATTTTCGTTGCAATGTGCAATAGATTTTGTTACAAAACAATTGTTTCCTTTCTTCCAGCAAACCATGCAGGCACAGTGGGGAGCGGCTCCTCAGTGGAGGTGGGTCACCCCTGCCTCGTACCCACAGGTTAGTGCTGCCTGTTCCAGAAGGTTGGGTTGTCAAGTGTACGTCATCATTGCCGTAATATTCACGGCGAATAGATACATTTAGTAATGTTTGTAATACAGTCGACTCCCAGTATTCTCGGGGGATGTATCTCACAAACCCCCCCCCCCCGCAAATAGCTAAAATCTGCAGATACTGTACTTAAAACCCCTCTAAAAATGCTTACAACTGCCTATTTTGATAGTTCAAGCACAAAAAACCTCTTAAAAATGCTTATACCTGAGTATTTTAATAGTTTTATCACAAAAAAGTGCATTTAATCATGAAAATGATAAGAAAATACAATGAAAATACAGTAATTAGTGAATATCTCTCAGTAAAAAATACTGCAAATAGGCAAATTGTCTGCGAATGATTGTAAATGTTCCATAGAGAAATCCGCAAATTGGCGAGTCCATGAATCCGGAACCGAGAATTGGCCGGGGGTCAGCTGTAGTGTGGCTTTATTTAGCCATAGTCAGAAGAGTAAATAAAAGCTCTTGTAGTTGGTGTGGCGTTTTGTATCTTAAATTTGTGGAAATTCCCTCGGAACATACAAAACTGAAAAGTGTAGTGTATAATATGATTTGAATTTGTAATTTTATTATATTTTCCTATTTCTCATATGCTTCCTTTTGGAGTTAGAGAGTAATCGTTGGTAAGATTGGGGGTCTTTTATTCCTACTTTGATGTCATTTTTTTTACTTGAAAATTTTTTGTATAGATTCTGCCCTTTCTTGGTAAGCATTTGGATCTTGAAGCACCATCGATACAAAAATAGTAGTGGAGCTGATTGCCAGGAGGTACCAGTTGGGGCTCACCTAATGCATTTTTGGAAGTATCATCTAAGTTGCCCTTTGCATATCTTTTAGTTCTGAATTTCTCCTGAAACTGGTATGCAAGACGTTTATGATTCTTTGTGGTTTAATTTTGAGACTTCACAGAGTAACTTGCGCCATGGTTTTCATTTCACGTAATGTACTTTATATTTAGGTATGGTTCTTTGGTTACAAGTGTTCCATATTGCAGTGTGGTAAAATCAGAGATAAGTTTTAGCTTGCATTCTAGCGCCAAAGTTTCATCTTGCATTCCAGTGTCAACAGCTGCTCTTTGCTTTTCCTTCTGTCTAACAAAGACTCCTCAATGGAGGGGTAGTGTCATCAGTGTTCTTCCCTTGGTGCACTGTAGGCACTGCCAAAGGTCCCTCACAATGTTCCTTAGGCCCCTAGCTGCACCCACTTTATAGCCTCTTAGGCGCTGAATGGCGGAAAGTGCCACAGTGCTTGGCTTTATGGCCTAACTTTCGTAAATCAGTCGAATCAAGAATAACAAGTCATTTACTCAGGTTCATGTGTCATTGCCGTAGATGTCAGTGTCCAAAGTTTTGACCTTTGAGGTACCTCCGTGGGTCCATCAGGAAACCTCTTAAGTTGATGGCTGGGCTGTGATTTTTGACCTGTATATGTTATTGTTGGGTATCAAATGGATATACATGTAGTGTCACTAGATCCTAATGCTTATCCATGAGGAGCTAATTATTGTAGTATGCCAAGAGAAAATAATACTGTAGTTGTAGAGACACTGTGAATCATATCACTAGTTAGTGCAAAGGAATTGTAGAACTTGTATATTTATTTTTCATATCAAGGTGTTTAATAGAATTGTTTGACAATATCTGTGTTGATAGACAAAATACTTTTAGCAAGTCATTAAGAATAGATTGTTTTGTTCGTTAACAGTTAGAAGGTGTAAGTATTGCATTGTTTGCCAAATTTCTTTTGCATAGGTCTTAAAGCAATCATGTTGTTTAATAATTCTTAATGAAAAAGAGTACATACATTTTTAGTGACTTGCTAATTTGCGTGTACTGTGGTACACAGATTTCTAGTAATTTGACGTTGTACTTTAAATTTGATTTTTCATACTTATTCATGAAATGATTAACCTTTCAACTTTTGGTGTCATGTAATGTTTTGTTGGAAGTATTGTAACCAGTAAATTAGCTTGATACTGTACCTCTGTAAGATTAATATTCTTTTAATCATTATTGCAGTGGAATTAGTACCATGGTTAGTCTGTTGTTTTGAATCACTGTTGGTTTCCTATAAAGTTGTGTAGTATGAATGTAGTGGCTTTATTCATTGAGATATTTTTACTTTGCATCACAGCAAGCTACTGGGAGCTACATCTCCAGCGATGGGATGTACACACAAGCCTCACCGACTTACATTGTACCTGACAGAACCTATTGAGCAGTTACCTTGCCCAACATTGTAAGGAGCACAGTACTGTACTTTCATGCGTGTGGTGGTTAAGCTTTGTTGTTTTACCGCGTGGCTTAGATCTCGAACTTGCTTTTTCTTGTGCTGCTTAATCAATTGGTAATTTTGGATGTTAGTTGAATGCCTTTTTTGCTGTTTTGATTTTTTGGTGTTGAGAAGTGGCATGAACTAGCTTTGGCTCCAGCTTCATTTTTCTTCTTGTAACTTTTCATTTTTCATTCCTTCCTTATTATTTGCATCAGTTTTCCACCTTCAACTTATTTTGTCCCACTTTCAATTCATACTTCAAGAACAGCTCCCTGGGCTACGCCTTGTAAGAGGATAAAAGTGTGATTCTGTGGTCTTAAACTCCTTTATAGTGATATACAGTACAAAAAATCAATCTGTTTTGATTTTAATCATTAAGAGCTCAGTATGTCAATTATGTGCTGCATAGGTAACGACAAACCTTGAATTCTGTGGGTAAGTGGTTTCATTCTTGTGTTCATTTATCACGGCTCTGAGGGGAATGAAATGAAACGAAAGCACACACTCCTAAAGATAAACGTCAGATATGACATCAGGTAAGCACTATTATTTACTCTGCAATATTGTGTTCTTCAAGGCATGCTTAATTGGGTATGACTTCATATGTAAACAAATTTGGACCTGTGTTAAATAGTATACAGTGTACTGTACCCACTGTACATAAATTCTTGCAGCTGATGTTAGGCTGATTAATACTGTTATATTGTTACATTGTGTACAGAAGTTTTGCGAAGAGACTTTTTGAGTTTTGATGCCTAAAACTTTAGTTCCTTGACAGCAAGGTGGGTTTCAGTATCAGTGACTAATGTTATGAAGTCTGTTCATGCTTTTTAGTAGAAAATAGGTTATCCCATCCAGCTGTGTGCAAGGCACTTCATTTAGGAATTTGATCTGGTTGTTTGCTGTTAGCTGAACTTTGAATTTCTACAGTTTCTCTGTGTTTTGGGTTTCTTTCGCAGCCTGAGTGTAGTTCCCAGTGTTTGGTTGAACCCAGCAGCTTAGCACAGAGGGATCATACCACGACAGCTGTGGGAAGCACACCCAACGCCTCCACCCAACACGTCCTTGCCACTCCTTCCAGCAACGCCACTACCACCACCACCACTACGTCTACATCTCTAGCCACCACACCAAGTGCCAGCCCAAGCACTAGTTCTTTGTCTGATGTAAATATGACTGTGTGCAATTCCCTGCTGTTGATAAAGCCCCTTACTGTTCATGGAAGGCCTGCACTGGCAAATGGTAAAACGAAGTCGCTCTCCAGTCTCGTCAGTAATGCAGTTGACACTAGTAATAATCAACCTGAGGTATTTAACAGAGTTGTCTTTGTATTGATACGTACCCATAAGTGAAACCTTGAGTTAAGCAGACTACGTATATCGGTTAGTTGGAACTTGCTTGTCAGTGAGCAGCGATACTATCGTCTTTTTATTTTTTTGTTTCCTAAAATAACACGGCCAAGATTCCTGTGTTAAAGCAGAATTGAAGATATAAAGTCAAACACTGTACTAGATAACTTTTTGTCGTCAGACCCTATCTGATTTGATCTTGTCATTGCTAAAGAGTGATTTGCTTGGGAAGACTGGAGCCACTTTTTTTTTTTTGTAATGCTTGTAAATGATACCCTGTTAACTTCAGTCCAAGCAGCAAGTTTAAAACTGTGAAATGAAGGAAGAATAATTTAAAAATGAAAGCTAGCTACTGTATGATAAGATCCATATGCTATAGTGTACTGGAAACAGTGTACTAATTTAAGCAGTTCCTGTATAAAAATTCGTGATAAACATCAAGATTCTCTAACAGACCTAATCTAATACTTTTCAATTGCAGGTTAACAAAGAAGCTGTATGCAGCACCCCACATGTATCCCAGACGGCTACAAGTGATTTAGATTTGTCCTCTGATAGTGCAAGTAAAATGTCTTCTAGTGCATCAACAGTCAATACTATGGACAGCAGCAGTGCCAACCACATTGCGAAAGAAGAGAATGTTTGCGTTACTGAAAATGCGCCTCAGGTATTCCAAAATTTTGCCATCAGAACTCCAAGAGAGGCCGTCAGTGACTGTGATATGCTCTCACCTGTACACCCTGAGGTTAAGCCCAGTATAGAGAACTATAATAGTGAAGTTCCTGACTCGGAACATGTCAATCAAGATTCAAGTAACACATCATCCTTACCCCCTGGACTTCCCTATGGTGTCTTTCCATCCGCCAGACATGTCTCTTCGTGTCCTCATTATACTGGGGAGGTGGTGTCAGGACCAAGAAGTCTGGTTCCTCAACGTGTATCGTCGCCCGTCATTGTGATCCCTTCATTAGCATCTCTTAATAAGCCAGTAAATTCATCTCCACTTTATGATCTCACTTCTAATACTTATAAAACCAGTCATGCGGTAAGATCTCAGGTATCACCCTCGCCACCAGCTGCCCAGCCACAAATAGTATCTTTCACCACAGTTCCCGTGAGTCCCCTGACAGCGTCATTAGAAATCGCAAAAACCATGCAGACTTGTGTTGTCATTACCTCTACCAAAGATACCATGGCTTGTATTGTGGATGCCATGAGTTCCACTGGTGTGACCACTTGTATCACTACTACTACTGCCACTTCAATAAGCACAACTAGCACAGTTCTAAGCAACACGCAAAGCTTATGTAGTCCTGTGAATCATGACTCTCAGTATTCATATAGGCCAAGTTCTGTTTTGACTCCTCCCCCGGTGAATAGTGTTAGTCAGTCTTCGTACAGATATGCAAACCAAAGTATGTGGATGATAGTGCCATCCTATCATTTTTGGAGGGCTGGAATGCCTTGCTATCAGTTGCCAGCCCCATTGCCAACCCAATGGCCTGTGCCACCTCCCCCGTCATTTTATGCTACCTCATGTATGAATTGTACTTCTCCTACTTACTCTGGGACAACGTCTGTGTCTTCCATGTTTACAGAACCTGTCTGCAGTGGGCTTACTTTGCTCAACAATTTCCCAGCAAGGGACCAGATGTCCATTGAGGAAACTGGGTTGGGTTTCGTTCACAGCAAACAGTGTGAGAAGAATTACCAGAGCAGTTTGGAAGAGAGCAGTGGTGCTGACAGTAGAGTTCTTTTGCATATCCCTCCGTTGGCATCCAGTCCAAGAGTAAAGTACGGGGAGCATTCTATGCAGAAAAAATCTAAAGGTTCCAGGAATTCAAAACCTTCCCATCTGAACCGGTCGTCGCCTTGCAAAGCCATTCCTCCAGCGTCAAAAAATCAGCGTCCTTCTAAAATATCTTGCCAACCTGCTTCAAGATCTTTCAATCCTGCCACGGAAGAGAATGACCTTAGACCTCTGAGAGACTTTGAAGACAGCTGTGGGTTAATGCCTATCACTCCCCCTCCTACCCCAGTCCTGAAATCCGATAGTAGTGCTATTATTGTAAGTGATACAAATGTGTGTTGATCTTGATGAATAAATTTATGCATAACATTTTCCTTATATACTAAAAAAAAATTGAATTAGTAGCAGTATGATAAAGTATTGGATTTTAATATATTTATGTTTATAGATATAAGCCAAAGCAAAACCCTTCTTAATACCTATGGTTGTGCTGATGTTGTGAACATTATATAAATACTCTTACGTGTTTTTTGTGTTGTAAATCTCATTTGCACTGATGTTCCCCTCATCAATCAGCTGCTCAGTCATTGTACAGCATTCATACTTTTAAGTCATTCATAATGCATGTTTGATCAGTCCACTTGAAGTCATTACTACCTAATGTCAATTTCTGTGTGTAAAGGTGTTCAGTAGGATTTACTGTACAACCCCATTTTTTGATATGGAAGTGTAACTGTTTTGTATTTTAATAAGGAACATCATTTCAGAAATGGTAGTTGAGAACTCCGTACATGAAAATTGTATAAGATTCAGACCTAAAATCCAAAGGAACTTTCTAATTTCAAAATTTAATAAATGTGAAAATGATTAAGAGGAATTTATTTCTCACTCTTCTTAGGTAACTTTGACATCTGACAGACCAAGGTAGCTCGTGCAGTAATAAATATTTCGCAGCCCCCGGAGTAAGTAAGCAATGGATGCATTTTTAGTACAGTAATTAGAATAAATTTTGTAGATAGAGAAAAATGCCAAGATATTTAATTTAAAATTCTTCACTCTTTTCTGTCAGTTTAAGAATTATTGTAACAAAAGTTAGAGGAAAAAAAGGCAAGTCACAGGACAACAGTGTGGCCCCAAGATATGGGGATCAATGAAATGGATGACCTTATGATCCATTAGAGAAAAAAGGGACTTCGAAGTGAATGCATAAATGTTCTCCATGTGAGGGAGAAAAAGGTCCAATTTAGTGGTTCCTGCTCGACAGTGCGCTGTAGGTGGCGCAAAGTAAACGATACTAAGTTTCTTCGCGCAGTCTTTTTGTCACTGGTTTTGTTGATTTACACCTACAAAGCAGTCCAACTTAAAAAAGAAATGTCATTCAGATTTTTACCTTGCTGACCCAATTTATCAAACTGTAGAATTACAATAACTGGAAGCAGGATTATTAACAATTTCCATAGAGTAAGGAAACTTTGCAGCAAGGAAAGCTCAGGGCTGGGGCATTGATTAGGCAACTTCCCTGTCATAGCCCAGTGCTGGGGTATGTGTCCCAAAATTCAAACAGGCACTCGTTCACTTAATCAGTCATGTCGAGTAGGGACTCGAAGGATGAACTTTAACATGAGAAAATGGACTAATAAGGCCGACATAAAAGTTTAATACTGTAATCAGAATAAAGAAGAAAAGAAGCATATCTACATAAAAATACTAGTTTCTCACAAGCAGAGTTACCCCGTAGCGGGGTAGGGCTGTCAGTGCACCTCATATGGTACACTGTAGGCGTTACCTAAGGTTCATTGCAGCGTTCCTTCAGTCCCTGGCTGCAACCCTTTCCATTCGTTTTACTGTACCTCTGTTCGTATTTGCTTTCTTCCATCTCCCTTTCCACCCTGTGAGGTTTTCCTCCTGTTACACCTTTCAGACCTTTTTACTGTCAGTTTCCATTTCAGTGCTGAATGACCTCATAGGTCCCAGCTCTTGGCCTTTGGCCTAAATCCTACAAGCAGAGTTAACAGTGAGAACTATGTGATATCTCTGAAACAAGTCTGAAGTGGCCTGAACAAATGAAAGTGAAAGGCTCGACTGAATTTAATGAAAAAGTTAAAAGGAAAAATTGGGGAAAGAGACTGTATTGTAGAGATGGATAGTAACTACTAGACTTGTCAAATGTCTTAGGGATATAAGGAGCCCTTTCAGAATATTCCCGGAAGTTGATCAGTTATCTGGAGGGTTGATGTTGCATCTACTCCCTACGAAAGGCTTCGCTGGTGATCTGAAACAAACGGTTCTGTTTAAGGTATTTAAGAAAATATTTAGTTGAATGAAGTTTCGAATACTTAAACAACAGGGAGTCAAACAAACTAAAACCAGGCAGCACTGAACAAATAGTGATAAGTTAGCCATAACAGCTTTGAGACCTAAAGTATATACAAGGCATGAAGACATGGGAAGAACAAAGATGGACGAGGTCACTAGACCTACCAGAAGTAGAGAATGAAAACTAGCGCCAATACTGATGAAATAGAAGTGCACCTTCAAGCAGACAATCCTGACATTCCAAATGTGCCTGATAAACAAACGATGTAGATACGTTTGGAAAGCATGACGTGTTACACATGTTCTTTTCATAGTTATGGATGTTGTAACTGTAAGGTGGATGCAGGTGGGCCAACCATATCAGTTTCCCAAAACAAGAACCAATGATGGGACCACAAATACATGAAAACACCTCGATGATAAAAATGGATAGTACAGCGCATTTACAAAATCTGACAGCGGGAATGCGTGGGAATAGACTTGTGTGTGTTCATCAACTGGGAAATTTATCTTGCCGTCATTTTCAACCATGATGAAGCATTAGGATATAAAACTAGTTTTATCAACATCATAATCTACGTATCTCAACTGTACAACTACGTTTTATGTGGAATGTTCGTTGTGCTAATGACACCAGTGGTGCATTGAAGAGTCGATATGGGTGGCTGAAAGTAAATACCGTTTTGAATTTCCTTCATAATGCAGTCGAACTATGAAAGCAAACTATCACATTGTGTGATATATTTTTTTATATCTAATGAAGTTAATGACTTGAAGAATGATATTTATAAGTAGTAAATAAGTATTTTAACGCAACTATAATGTCAATACTGACGTTTCAATTAAGCGTAGATGAACCATGTGTCGGTATATAATTACAGAAATATACCCAAGAGGCCTATTGGTATATTATTGCAGAAATATACCCACTAGACCTATATTAGTCCTATTGGTATATAATTGCAGAAATATACCCAAGAAGCCTATTGATGTATTAATGCAGCAATATACCCACTAGACCTATGTTAGGCCTGTTGGTATATAATTGCAGAAATATACCCAAGAAGCCTATTGATATATTATTGCAGAAATATACCCACTAT
Source organism: Macrobrachium rosenbergii (assembly GCF_040412425.1). Taxonomy (NCBI): domain Eukaryota; kingdom Metazoa; phylum Arthropoda; class Malacostraca; order Decapoda; family Palaemonidae; genus Macrobrachium; species Macrobrachium rosenbergii. Next base: position 31,332,491 of record NC_089758.1, read on the forward strand.
ACCTACATTAGGCCAATTGGCATATAATTGCAGAAATATACCCAGTAGACATATATTAGGCCTGTTAGCATAAAATTGCAGAAATATACCCAGTAGACCTATATTAAGCCTACTGGGGATATTTCAATAACTTGCGTCACAGTAAATTATTCTGATCAATAACTTACACCACAAATAGAACATTACTCATTACCGTTACAATAAATAACTTCACGACATTCAGTTTCCTAATTTTTTGAGAAAGTAAAGGTCCTGGTAGACTTTCGTAAACAGTGGGTGAAGCCATGACAGTCAGATTTTATCCGCCGGAGTTAATTTAAAAAAAAAAAAATCCTAAAATTCCAAAAAGCCTCGCTTAGTTGCTCGACCGAAGTTAATTTCAGACTAGCAGGAAAAATAATGTCCCTAAAAGTCCCATTACATTGCTCAAGGGTGATACCACCTCCCAGCCATGATGCTCCTGCTGCCTAGGTTTGGCAGGAGTTTGGTAGCTTGTTCAGTTGTGCCTCAGAGTTCGTGAGGAGAGGAGGTGTGGTGTGGTCTCCTCGTGACCTCTTGCCGAATTCTGTTGTGACAGAGAAGACAGCTTGTTTGTGAAAGGTCAGTTTAAAATTATTTTTAAAACATTGAAATGGATTTTTTTTTTGGTTTCTGGTTTAAATATGTTTAAAAAGAGGTATTTTGTTTCTGGTTTAAAAAGTTTTTTTTTTTTGTTTCCGGTGTAAATATGTTTAAAAAGAAAGGCATTTTGTTTCTGATTTAAAAAGAGGTTTTTTGTTTCTGGTTTAAATATGTTTGGAAAGAGGTTTTTTGTTTCTGGTTTAAATGTATTTAAAAAGAGAGGTTTTTTGTTTTCAGTTTAAATATGTCTAGAAAAAGAGTTTTTTGTTTCTGGTTTAGATATGTTTAAAAAGAGGTTTTTTGTTCCCGGTTTAAAAATGTTTAAAAAGAGGTTTTTTGTTCCCGGTTTAAATATGTTTAAAAAGAGGTTATTTTGTTTCCGGCTTAAATATGTTTAGAAAGAGAGGTTTTTTTTTTTTGTTTCTGGTTTAAATATGTTCAAAAAGAGAAGTTTTTGTTTCCGATTTAAATATGTTTAGAAAAAGAGGCTTTGTGTTTCCGTTTTAAGTATGTTTAAAACACAAAAAACCGCCAGTTTATTTTTCATTTCCATTGTAATATTTACTTCTTTATTAAGACGTAAAAGCGCCGAAGGGAATTAACTAACTATTATAATTTGTAATAGAATGTTTGAATTAATTTTCTCTACTTTTGTATCGTAGGAATGAAAGTGTTGAATTAGATATTTGTAAAGACACAGAGACAAGTAGGCTTCTTTATATACTTATTTATTTATTTATTTGTTTATTTATTTATTTATTATTATTATTATTATTATTATTATTATTATTATTATTATTATTATTATTATTATTATTATTATTATTTAGTATGTCGATATTGGAAAATTGTTTTGGTGCCTCTAAATTCTCAATATTTTTGAAGGAAATGACAAACTAAAAGTTAGGATTATGATTATAGCCAGGGAAAGCTCTCTCTCTCTCTCTCTCTCTCTCTCTCTCTCTCTCTCTCTCTCTCTCTCTCTCTCTCTCTCTCTCTCTCTCTCTCTCTCTCTCAGGTGTCAAATGTATATTTCAAAAGTTTCAGCGAGCGTCCGAATCAGGTTTTCAAGAACACTGTGTAGAGCCGTCAGTGCACCTCATGCGGCGCACTGTAGGCATTACTTCAGGTTCTTTGCAGCGTCCCTTCGGCCCCTAGCTGCAACAACCTCTTTCATTCTTTTTGCTGTACCTCCGTTCATATTCTCTTTCTTCCATCTTCCTTTCCACCCTCTTCTAGTAATTATTTCATAGTGCAATTGCTGAAGGTTTTCTTCCCGTTACACCTTTCAAACTTTTACCGTCAGTTGCCGTTTAAGCGCTGAAGGACCTCTTTGGTCCCAGTGCTTGGTCTTTGGCCTGAGTTCTGTATTCAATTCAGCGAAGTTATGACAACAAATCAAAATTGTAGTTTTATTATACTTTAACACTATACGCTGTAAGTTTTATACTTGAAAGTTATTGTCGTAATGGCAAATACCCATTTTGCAAGGAGGAATTAAATAAAATAAGTAAAAAATGCGCCGAAGTTTCTTCATCGCAGTCGAGTTTAGTGTACAGCGTATAATCAAGGCCACCGAAAATAGATCTATCTTTCGGTGGTCTCGGTATATTGCTTTATGAGCTGTGCCCATGAAACTTTAACCGCGGCCCGGTGGTGGCCTATCTTATATCGTTACCAGAAGCACGGTTATGGCTAACTTTAACCTTAAATAAAATAAAAAAACTACTTAGGCTAGAGGGCTACAATTTTGTACATTTAATGATTGGAGGCTGGATGATCAACATATCAATTTGCAGCTCCCTAGCCTCAGTAGTTTTTAAGATTGAGGGCGGAAAGACAGAGCCGGCACAATATGATGTTTTAAACTTGGGATTAAATTCTCCCACCAAAGTTTTATTGAGTTAATCGTACGAAACGGAACGTACTGTTACTTTGTGTTACTGGGGGGAAGTAAACCGGATGTAATTGTTGCTTTTTTTTTATGCACGTGTTAAGGGGAAAACTCCGTCGATGAACACTTAAGGAATTTAAGCCTGTCTTTGTCGAGATTGTAATGGGGAAGTCTCGGAGACGTTAGCACAGACGTCATTAATTTTTAATATTATATATTTTATTTGAGAGAGCAGCTTTACATACGTTTAGTGGTTAAACACGTCTTAACCAAAAACAGATTATTTTCTGTAATTTTTTTTTTATTCGGTGAGCAATTTCATTTCAGTAATTTTTTATTTATCTCTCGAGTAGCTTTGTATAGGCCCAAGTGGTTGAACTCGTATCAACCAAAAACAGATTATTGTTTCTATATATATATATATATATATATATATATATATATATATATATATATATATATATATATATATATTTATATTGTATTCAGTGAACAATTTCATTGCAATCATTTTTATTTCTCGAGTAGCTTTATATAGGCCTAGTGGTTAAACGCGTCTTAAACAAACAGACTTTTATAATATATATATATATATATATATATATATATATATATATATATATATATATATATATATATATATATATATATATATTGTATTCAACGAACAATTTCATTGCAAACATATGTTTTATTTATTTCTCGAGTAGCTTTATATAGGCCTAGTGGTTAAATGCGTCATAACCAAAACAGATTATTGTTTCTGTGTATGTGTATATGTATATATATATATATATATATATATATATATATATATATATATATATATATATATATATATATATATATATATATATAATCGTTATATTCTGCCAATTGAACTTTACGAGCATCGTGAAGATGATGCGAAGATAACTTTGAGTCAGAGGAAAGGCGGTAATGCCAGGAGGGAGACGCCTTGCCCTCGTATTTACTAAACTAAGGGCGCCACAGTTATGCATTTGGCCCGCGCACGAAACCAGCTGTTCTCAATGGTAGACTGCGTGTGCGCGCGTGCGTGTGCGTGTGTGTGTGTGTGTGTGTGTGTGTGTGTGTGTGTGTGTGTGTGTGTGTGTTTTCATGTTTCTTTGCTTTCTTGCAACGGCCAGGCTTTTTAGCTTTCGATTCCTGTAAGTCTATGTTTTCGTTTGTGATTCAAGATTACATTTTATTTTTACCTCCATCATCATCATCATCATCATCATCATCATCATTATCATGAATCTTGTCTAACTTTGGTGGTTCTGTTTTGGTCCAGACAGCTGGCCCTATTTGTTCGACGGTTTATTATAATGTTCTTTAGGTCTGCGCTTGAAAAGGGCATTAGATCAATAGTACTATAACTTTATAGTGTTCTTCGGGTCTGCACTTGAAAAGGACATCGTATTACTGACACTATAACAATATTGTTCCTCGGGTCTGCGCTTGAAAAGGGCTTCAGATTACTGGCACTATAATTTTACAGTGTTCTTCGGGTCTGCGTTTGAAAAGGGCATTACGTCAATAGTACTATAACTTTATAGTGTTCTTCGTGTCTGCACTTGAAAAGGGCTTTAGATTACTGGCACTATAACTTTATAGTTTCCTTCGGTCTGCGCTTGAAAAGAGCTTTAGATTACTGGCACTAAATCTTTATAGCGTTCTGCGGGTCTGCACTTGAAAAGGACTTCGTGTTACTGGCACTATAAC
>NC_089758.1:31341733-31351733 GCF_040412425.1 Macrobrachium rosenbergii
TAGGCCAAATGACAAGCACTGGGACCTATGGCAAAGTCATTCAGCGCTGAAGAGGTAAACTGAGATTTCAAAAAGGTTTCAGAGGTGTAACAAGAGAAAAACCTTCTGCAGTTGCACAATGAAACAATCGGTAGGAGAGGTCTGAGAAAAGTAAGAGAACAGAAAGAGGATGTTGAACAGAGGAAGTACAGTTAAACGGAATGGAGAAGGCTGCAGCTAGGGACCTGAGGAACGCCGCAAAGAACCTGAAGTCATGCCTACAGTGCAGCCAAACAGACAGGCGGTTTGAGAACAGGAAAAATATAATAATAGATAAATAATGATAGATTTCTGCAGTAGACAGCAGGAGGGAAATTGTGAGATTCCTCTTGAAAAAAGAATAAAAAGAGTAGGAAAGGAAACAGGAGAAGAATAACAGTGGTCTCTGTTCTGTCTTAATAATAGACAGTAGGCGTCAGGAAATAGCGGATGAAAGAAAGAGGTTGGGGGGGGGGGTGATAGGAGGGGGAGGGGGTGTGTGATGTTTGTAGGATGCATTCACAACACCTGGCACATGTCAAAAGTCTCTCTCTCTCTCTCTCTCTCTCTCTCTCTCTCTCTCTCTCTCTCTCTCTCTCTCTCTCTCTCTCTCTCAACTAGCAATCTGGGATGAAGCTGCGAGCCTACAGTATATAGTGCCATTCGATTCTGCCTGTGATGCTACTTGAGTTTACTGTCAGGGACATAATTCTTTATATATATATATATATATATATATATATATATATATATATATATATATATATATGTACATATATATGTATATATATATATATATATATATATATATATATATATATATATATATATATATATATATATATATATATATATATATATATATATATCACAGAATTATACGTCACAGAACCTTTCCGAGACTGACTTCAGCCTTATGACCTAATGATGACCTCTTACGACCTGGTAATGACCTGATATTGAACCAGTTATGACCTACCACAGGACCAGGGAAAGATGACGAAATGGTTTCATTAGACCCAAATTATTCTCTCTCTCTCTCTCTCTCTCTCTCTCTCTCTCTCTCTCTCTCTCTCTCTCTCTCTCTCTCTCTCTCATCCTAATTTGGTCTGTGTTTACTTATCGTCTAGCGGATGTTAGCAAGCGCATGAAACAGGGGTTAGGTAACCCAGGGGCAGAAAAATGTTTATGTAATCTGATATATGAATAAGTTTATCAGATTTTGAGAATATTTTTTATGTGCGCTAATCATTTCATTTTGAGGACTTCAAGTAAAGGTCTGGGCATTGGTCTGGTTGCTGCTAAGTGTGGGTACACCACAATTAGAAAACAATCTTGGGGTACACTTAATATGAATATTCATTTTTCTCACGCGGTGCACTGTATTAATTACTTCAGGTTCTTTGCGGCGTCCCTCAGGCCCGTAGCTGCAACCCCTTTCGTTTCTTTTCCACTGAACGTCATTCGCGTCTTCAAAATTCTCCCTTAGTGGACGTGTCTTTGTTCATATTATTCTCAGTGGCGTTTTCCTTGCTCCCAGTGAGTGGAGATGATTAAATTAGTAGTGAATATTGTCATTTCCACTTCCTCATCGGCATTCTCCTCACTTGGAGAATATCAAAATGGTAGAGAATATTTTCATTTCCACTTCCTCATTGGCATTCTCCTCACTTGGAGATGATTAAGACATTAGAGAATATTCTCATTTCCTTTTCTCACTAGCATTCTACTCACTTGGAGAAAATTAAAACTGTAGAGAATATTCTCATTTCCATTTTCTCAGTGGCATTCTCCTCTCTTGGAGAAAATTAAAACTGCAGAGAATATTCTCATTTCCATTTTCTCATTGGCATTCTCCTCACTTGGAGAAGATTGGAACAGTAGAGAATATAATTTCCACTTACCACTTATCAATGGCGTTCTCTTCACTTGGAGATGATTCAGCCAACAAAAGAATATTCTCATTTCTTTCGTTTTGCCCTGCTATTCATTTCTCGCTCTTCTTCCGTGATTTGAGAGATACCCTTCGGAGATACCCCTGACGAGATGGGAAGGTCGTTTTGGCCCCCCAAATTGTGATTGCAGAAACACTTCACTGAAGTTTCATAATGGAAAGGAAATGATTGTTTGGGTTTATTTTCGTCTCTGCCTACCACTACCCTTTTCAGTCCCCCTCCTCCTCCTCCTCCTCCTCCCTAGCTTCATCCCCGATGCTTTCAACAGCGGGCCACTTTGATTTCGACATCCAGATTATCCTTACAGCCTGATATTTCAGGCTTCATCACTTCTTGATGTTTTATTGTTGACATTAATTTCTGTTATCCTATTTCATTCAATATCCTTTGAAATTATGCAAAACCCTAACTGCTTCCTGTTATATTTGTTGGTTCTGCTTGTTGATTTGTCAGCTAGATGACGCAGAAAGTTGTGTGTGGAATTTTGGGAAAATTTGACCAGTGGTGGCCCTCTTGCCTGGCAACGACTGATGATCGGATTATGGGAAAAATAGGAGCGGACCTTTTGGTGAAAAGGACCCTTCCTTTGTTGAAAATCTCAACCTTGGCGGAGATTTTCGGTCTCCAAACTCCCCCGAAATAGAAGTCTCTTGAACATTCGTAGTATTAAAGCGTCGATACATATGAAAAAATGAGTGAAAAACGTCAGTAATAAAGGATAATGTCACGCGGTAGCCTTTGGAATGTTCTCTGACAAACTCGAATTGCGGTATCAACCTCGACGGGAGCTCGTCGTTGTCAGCATAGGTGACTTGCAGGAAAACAACAGAAGCTAAAGTGCCCTGAAAACCCAGACAGAGAGCTGAAGGAGAGAGAACATCTCTTTATAGGTTAATGAAAGGGTAACCAGGTGGTTAGGTGCAGGGATGTTTTAATTGAAAAACAGGTAGGCCTGCTCTCTTACTTGAAACTTGACTAGTCTTACTCTCTTATTTGAAACTTGGCTAGGCCTACTCTCATTTGAAACTTGACTAGGCCTACTCTCTTACTTGAAACTTGACTAGGCCTACTGTCATTTGAAAAACTTGACTCTTGAAAGAGATTTAGAGTGGGGACTTAAACCAAAGACTCTGTTGATGTCTGACAAAATGCAATTAAACCGCATTCCTTCATTCCAGCCAACTTTACAATTGGCTGGATCCAAGACCTTTTGATATTATGAATTTTATAACTCTGTGTCACTACTCTCTCTCAGATCATCGTTACTTTTTGACGGGACGGGTACAATAAACGTCCAAAATTGTAAAAAAAAAAAAAAATGGATGTATATAATTTCGTTTTTTTTTTTTCTTCTTCTTCTTCTTCTTCTTCTTCTTCTTCTTCTTCTTCTTCAGTTCTTAGAGAAAGTCCATTGATTACGTATTGAATGAAACTGCCCTGTTGACTGTCTGGGTTATTGTATCTCCTCGTCTGCCACGCTTCATTTTTCGGGTGGGGGTGGGGAGAGAGGGAGGGGGTGGTCCTCTCGTCCCTTGTTTGGTAGATCAAACGGGCTGCTTTGATATTAATATCCCTTTGTAAATATATATATATATAAAAAAATGGAGTGCTGATAACTGCGGTACCAAGTTTACCTTTCGTGTTATTATGATCGGCCCCGTAGGGTGTTAGTGCCGTCAGTACACCTCGTGCGGTGCACTGTAGGCATTACTTAAGGTTTCTCTGCAGCGTCCTTCGGCCCCTAATATCAACCTCTTTCATTCGTTTTACTGCACCGCCTTTAATATTCTCTTTATTCCGTCTTACTTTCCTCAACCCTCTCCTAACAATTGATTCATAGTGCAACTGCTTTTGAGGTGTTCCTCCTGTCACGCCTTTCAAACCTTTCACTGTCAATATCCGTGTCAGCGCTGAATGACCTCATAGGTCCCAGTGCTTGGCCTGTGGCCTGAATTCTGTATTCAGTCCACTTCAGTAATAAGATAAAAGTAGATTCGTGGGAGCTGCGGAGACATCTTTCTCAGCCGCCAAAAATACGCGCCCTTGAAATTGGAGGTAATAGGCCTATATAAACCAGTGATCTTTCGCTTGACCTTCTGATTGTTCTGTTACGTTATCTGTGGAGTGATTGTGTGCTTCTTTTTTCATGAGAATTTGAGGAATAATCATTTTAATGTTCGGTAATCGCGGCTCGCATCAGAGAGTATTAGTGTTAGTAGTAATGGTATTATTAGTCTGGATTTACCTTTGAAACGGCTCCAGATGGGTTAACTTTTTAGACTGATGGCGCGACTGTAGCTTGTATGTACGGTACCTACGCACTACATTTGACTTCCAAAGAGAGAGAGAGAGAGAAAGAGAGAGAGAGAGTTCCCACTAGTTTCGTCTCTTCCTAGTGTTTTGTCTTATGACTCAAAGAAGTGAAAAGATTTAAAATACAATAAAAAGATGGGCGTTGGTTTCGAAGATGCTATTTTAGATTAAATTTCCCCGCCCATGAAGACAACCGCTCATCTTATGACGCGAAACTGTCAGCAGATAATCTCCCTCTCTCTCTCTCTCTCTCTCTCTCTCTCTCGCATTTTTAAATAAGTGCAAAATTTATGGTGGATAGGAGCAAAAGAAAAAATTACTTAAACTTTTCATTTCATATAAATAAACATGAAACTTTCACAGATTAATCTCTCTCTCTCTCTCTCTCTCTCTCTCTCTCTCTCTCTCTCTCTCTCTCTCTCTCTCTCTCTCTCTCTCTCTCTCACACACACACACACACACACACACACACACACACACACACACACACACACACACACACTTTCAATAAAGGCAAAATTCATGGTCTATATAATTTATATAAGCCCCCAAAAATAATTGAAACGTTCCATGTCAATTCACATAAGCGTCTGGGCAAAGCTGGTAAGAACTGAATATTCCTATAACGTTAAATATTATTGCACCTGCAAATTCTAACTATAAGTATCCCAACAGACATAATTCTCTGAAAGATGCAAACAAGGCTGAGTGCTTGCAGCCAGTGGATTCGGTGTCACGTAACTTTCCAATTATTGGAGAAACTTTTTTTTTTTTTTTGAAACGTCTCAACTTATTCCCGATACTGGAGTTGAGGCTTATAATGATCATCCCGGGAGAGTCGCAATGTAGGATGGCAGGGGCGTAATAGAATCCTTTTTTTTTTTTTATGTAATTAGGTGGGGTAGCTCGTGGGATTCCCTTGATCCTTTCTAGTTATTTGTTTGTGTATATGTATATGTATAAATATATATAAATATATACATGTGTATATATATGTATATGTACATATGTATAAATTATGCATACATATATATATATGATGTATATATATAAATATGTGTATACATATGTTTATTTATACTTTTAAATAAACATATATACATATATGTGTGTAAATATATACATACGTATAAATTATATATATATATATATATATATATATATATATATATATATATATATATATATATATATATATATATATATATATATGTGTGTGTGTGTGTATTTACAAATAGAATTGACCCTTCTGCATCCAGCTGTAACCCATTACAGCCATTAATTGTCAGGAAAGTCCTTCAGACGAGGGAATACCTGCAGGAAAGTCCTATATTTTCTTGGAAAGTCCTTCACACAAGAGAATGCCTTCAGGAAAGTCCTGTATTCTCTTGCTGAGTCACTGAGATCCTCCCCTGTTCAAATGTCTCTCGAGATGTCCGGACCGAATGTAAATTGTTTTATTCTTCTTGTAACAATTAGACGAGGTGGGAATTTGTATGTTTTAGGTACACTGATTTGATTTTTTTTTTATGCAACGGGGAGGTTGTGTGGTGTCTGTCTGTGTTAGAGATATCAGGGTCGTGGGAATCAATTGTTGTGTAAATTGTTGTATAAATTGTTGTATTGAGGTTGTAAGTTTTCGAAAGGAAATTATTTAGGAAATCAAGAGTGGATTTCCTTACGAATTGCCTTTTCTAGATTCTTGGTGAATGAAAAGGATTATTATTATTATTATTATTATTATTATTATTATTATTATTATTATTATTATTATTATTATTATTATTACCAGGGTCGTAAGTAATACTGTAGCCACGCCCTCCCCCCTCTTTTGGCAATAGAGGCTACACCTTTTAAATGCCGGCAAAGCACAGATACATTGAGGCGCAAATGGAAAATGAGGCAAACAATTCTCTAGTCTAAAAGAATAATTGAAACAAAGCACTGATTAAAAAGTGTTAAAACAATACTTATAGAAATTGTTTTTAGTAATGATTCTCATATTATTCTCGATGGAAACATCACAGAAAAACGTCATTGTTTTACCTTAATGTAGTTTGCTGAACGTTTTCGTGATGCTAAATTTTGCATGCTAGATAGTGGGCTAAAAATAAGTGTATGAAGTCACTAAATGCAGAGTCCACTTTATACTCATTTAAGGACACGAGTAATGGGCTAACATATATCCCCGCTAAGCGCACATGAGTGAAGGTAATGGTTCGCTGAATAAATTAGAAAAAACAGTTTTCCTTTCTTTTCCGTTTTAGCTTTTTGTTTGAAACGCGTCTCGTATTTAGAGAATACGAGAGATTCGGGTGATAATTTCAATGTTACAGGTTAATAAAGAGGTGTATCTAAGTAAACCGCTCAGTTATTTCTGGATGTTTCGTCACAGCAAATCACAATCTTTCGACTGTACTGTAGGTATTACGCAAGGTTCTTAAAGGCGTCCCTTAGGCCCCCAGCTGCAACCCCTTTCATTCCGTATGCTGTACATCCCTTACTTTCCTCAACCATCTCCTAACTGGTGTTTCGTAGTGCAACTGCTTTGAGGTTTTCCTCCTGTTACACCTTTCAAACCTTTTTATATTATTTTATTGAAGGAAGGTCGTCAGGCAACCATTTAAAGATATACACTTAGCAAATACGAACATACCCCTATACAGTGAAGTTTGCCTAATACAAATTTGCTTAGTGTTCCTTAGGGAAGAATTGACAAACAAAAGCGATATATATATATATATATATATATATATATATATATATATATATATATATATATATATATATATATATATATATAAATTTGTCTCACATCAGGATCGAACCCAGGTCTTTCAAATGAAAGACGAGACCATGCGGTCTTGTCTTTCAACCGAAAGACCTGGGTTCGATCCTGATTTGAGTCAGAAATTTATTTCTGTGTAGAATAATTCTATATATATATATATACGAGTAGTATATATATATATATATATATATATATATATATATATATATATATATATATATATATATATTACTCATTCTTAATTTTGTCGATGTTACCGAGTTGGGGGGCAGAGGTAAACCCAGATAGCTCATTAAAAGAACTTGTTTACCGATCTTGATTACGCGATAAACCAGGGAACTATGGGTAGCCTCTTTCGTCAGAAGCAAGGAACCCTTGCATCTTCACCGTCAGAACTGGTTTGAACATCATAACCTAAGGTTCTTTATCGTCCTTTATTTGTTTGTGATGTTTTAAAAGTCCATAGTTTCCCCGGGTGATTATAAGTTCATCCGTGTTGGAACGCGTCCCAATGCTTCGATTATTGTAGGTATTACTCAGCGTTTTGGCCTTTGGACTTCTTATTCCAATGCCACTTTTTCTAAGCCTCCCAAAGAAATCTACTGGCATATCTCGTCTTATATAAGACACAAAAGAAGCAAAGACGCAACGCGTTGCTTTTATCAGTCGCTCATTAAATCTCCTGGCTCTCGCTGGCTCCTTGATCGACCTTCGCCATCCCTCTATCTTGTTTGTGCTGCAACAGTCTTGCTTTCGACGCCCCACTGTTTGCATTTAACGCTGCTCTCTGTTTGGACCTACAGTTTATGCGCAGGATGAAGGCATATAGCTTTCCCGAAGGCTGTTTACTTCCTTCTTTCCTCCCCCTTGAAACCTTTTTTCCTTCTCTCTCTCTCTCTCTCTCTCGAGGAAGTTATAGGGCCGGATGTAAGACGTAAGAGAGGTCCGGTTCTGGGTGCTCCCGTAGGCGGGTAGCGCCGTCAGTGCACCTCATGCGGTGCGATGTTGGCATTACTTGAGGTTCTTTGCAGCGTCCCTTTGTCCCATAGCCGCAACCTCTTTCGTTCCTTTTACTGTACCTCCGTTCATATTCTCTTTCTTCAGTCTTACTTTCCACCCTCTCCTAACAATTTATTCATAGTGCAACTGCTTTGGGGTTTTCCTCCTGCTACACCTTTCAAACTTTTCCACTCTCAGTTTCCGTTTCAGAGCTGAATGGCCTTAGTTGCCCCAGTGCTTGGCATGTATGCCTAAAATCTATAAGTCAGTCAATCAGTCCGTTCTGGGTGCTCGATCGAGATCGAGCGTAGTTAGGTCGTGTTGTGTTTCGTTGATTGGCTTGCGATGAAGCTGTAACTGGTAGATCAGATCTAGGCAAAACTGGACGTTGTCCAACAGCGTTCCAGGTTGGGAGAGGTCATGTAAATGTTTCATTCAGCAGGTAAAACTCACTGAAGGTTGGTGGGCCAGAGGTTGGAAGGTGGGGTGGTGGAAGGTTAGTTTTTCCTCTCCATGTTTGGGTAAGGAGGTCTGTTGCTAACATACAAACATATTTTCGAATCAGATCAGAATAATATTCCTCTTTACCGTTACTTCGTGCAAATGAAGCCTCCCGAACGTTTTAAAAACCATTTGCATTACTCTTTGAATGATTAAAATGTTAAAATGAAGCTGCATTCTGTATTTCACGAGTGGAATGACACATTCACTAAGCGGGACATCTGATACGCGTTCCAGGATGTTGACAAACGGCTGCCTCATAATTAGAGGCCTCGGTAGTCCGTTCATTAGAGTCCGAAATTACCGAAAGGTAAATTGTGCTGAACAAACACTGACTAATGACATCCAGGGACAGTAGAAAGATGTGTCATTTTACGGGTAATTAGGAGCTTACGTATGGTTCAATAAGCTCTTAGCTCAAACGGCAACACAAACGAGGGAATTGACGCCTCTGACAGATAGCCGATGGTTCGTTCGCTGGGATTGTAAACAAAACGCTTCTTCTTCTTCTTCTGTTTCTTTTGAGGAGCCAGCAGCCTCTTGGACAAAGTCCGCTAGTTCCGGGTTCTGTTGGGATGTTCGTCGTATTTCTGACCAATGTTTTATACCGAAATATGACAGAAGTTATCGAAACCAGAATAATAATAATAATAATAATAATAATAATAATAATAATAATAAATAATAATAATAAAGTTGTTTCCACGGCATTTAATTTATACATAATCTTCTCTGTTCTTCTTATTGTCTCTTTTCCATCAGCATGTAGCTACGTGCTGATGAAAAAAAAGATAAGAAGAAGAATCAGGAGTATAGTTGATGAATTTAGAATATACTGAAAGCCTGTCATCATTTTAGCGCAGGGTTAGGTTTCACGCCCACAGAGAGAGAGAGAGAGAGAGAGAGAGAGAGAGAGAGAGAGAGAGAGAGAGAGAGAGAGAGAGAATTTTTTTTTTTTTTATTGTGACTGCAAAGTACCGAGAGACTAGACTTGCTGGTTACGGACCGCATGAGGGAAAGAGAGAGAGAGAGAGTTCTTTTCGATTGTGACCGAACAGTACTGAGAGACTAGACTTACTGGCTACGGACCGCATGAGAGAGAGAGAGAGAGAGAGAGAGAGAGAGAGAGAGAGAGAGAGAGAAAGGGGGTGGGTGTGGTTGTGGTAGGAGGGAGTTTTAACCCTGTTACGAAGCAATAAGTCCCGTTTGTCAATATTGGATCTCCATTAGCCTACGGCCTCCCACAGAGAGATGATCAAAGAGGACCGGATGATAACCGGACCTCACGAGTTGATAAATGTGGCCCCTTAACCGGACATACTCTCAAGTAGCAGTTGTGTCTTTCAGGGGCGCACTGTGGGCATTACTCGAGGTTCTTTGCGGCGTGCCTTCGGCTCCTAGCTGCAACCCCTTTCATTCCTTT
>NC_089758.1:31354233-31414233 GCF_040412425.1 Macrobrachium rosenbergii
AGTCAACACGTGACTTGCCAGTACCGTGTTTATATACAAACACTGAGAGATATATTATAATCAGAAGTAAACAGTTGGTATTTTACGTGACTTGAGAGTACCGGGTTTAGATGCAAACACTGAGAGATATATTATTATAATCAGAAGTAAACTGGTTTTATGTGACTGGTCAGTATTGGTTTGTACATGTAAATGTATCCGTGTCATAGCCTGGAGACATTGTATTTTTTAATTATTATGCCATTTTCATGTGATGAGTAATTTGTTGTGGTTTTTGAATACATTAAGTAATATCCTATGCCTAAATTCTAAATTAAACTATATTATTACTTTTTTTAAATTTTTAACTATATCTCCTAACAACGACACGACATTCTCTGTCATAATTGTTATTCATATAGGTTTTAGTTTTCTGTAAAAGAAAACTATTGTGCCGGCTTTGTCTGTCCGTCCGCACTTTATTCTGTCCGCCCTCAGATCTTAAAAACCACTGAGGCTAGGGGGCTGTAAACTGGTATATTGATCATCCACCCTCCAATCATCAAACATACCAAATTGCAGCCCTCTAGCCTCGGTAGTTTTTTTTTTATCTTATTTAAGGTTAAAGTTAGCCGCGATCGTGCGTCTGGCAACGATATAGGACAGGCCACCAAATGGCCATGGTTAAAGTTTCATGGGCTTCGGCTCATACATCATTATACCGAGACCCCCGCTTTCAAGTCTCCGGCCGGCCAATGAGGAATTAGAGGAATTTATTTCTGGTGATAGAAATTCATTTCTCGGTATAATGTGGTTCGGATTCCACAGTAAGCTGTAAGTCCCGTTGCTAGGTAACCAATTGGTTCTTAGCCACGTAAAATAAATCTAATCCTTCGGGCCAGCCCTAGGAGAGCTGTTAATCAGCTCAGTGGTCTGGTAAAACTAAGGTATACTTAACTTTTACCTTTACAGGAATATGACACACAGTCACACTGACACACACACACACACACACACACACACACACACACACACAGGACAAGGGCGAAGGACACTTACCTTAAAAACAGCGGCAGGATATATGATCCTAGACAAGTTATAGGATTTCGCCATTAAGCTGAAAGGTTCCCAATGGCCGACGACCCCTTTCTGGAGCAAACGGAAGCTGATCTACTTAATGGATAGATGCGACAAAGTGGTATATATATATATATATATATATATATATATATATATATATATATATATATATATATATATATATATATCTGTTAAAAGATAATTCCGTCAAATATAAGGAGCCCATAAAAACGCCAAAATGTAGAAAATAAAAGCTATATTTCAGA
This sequence comes from Macrobrachium rosenbergii, assembly GCF_040412425.1. NCBI lineage: Eukaryota > Metazoa > Arthropoda > Malacostraca > Decapoda > Palaemonidae > Macrobrachium > Macrobrachium rosenbergii. The sequence continues at coordinate 31,355,559 of NC_089758.1, forward strand.
GATCAACTGTGTGTATGTATATATATATATATATATATATATATATATATATATATATATATATAGAATCTATTGGTCACCTACCTTCTCGAATTCTTCACACTTTTTGGATACGCTTGTCATTACAAAGCCCGAGATCCAAATGCAAGAACATTAAGAAATTCGGATGTCCGCAGTAGGACTCGAACTCGCTTCCGGAGTATCAGAACTTTATGATCTTCCTTTATTTAACACACCTTCTTCTTTTATTTGACAACTTAACATCAAAAGAATAAGTTTAGGATTAAATTCTACTGTCTTCTCAAAGCATTGAATCAGAAAGAGTGGAAACATAATTCAAATCAGCTTATCACTACACCAACAAGAGTGGTAAAGCTCAGTTCCCACTAACTCCTACACACACACACTTGTATACAGTTCGTACATAAAGCCACCATCAGTGCACCTTGCATGGTGCACTGTAGGCATTACTAAACGGTGTCCGCAGCGTCCCTTCGGCCCCTAGCTGCAACCCCTTTCATTCCTTTTAATGTACCTCCTCCATTCATACAATTTCTCTTCCATCTTGCTATCCACCCTCTTTAACAATTATTTCATAGTGCAACTGCGGGATTTTCCTCCTGTTACACCTTTCAAACCTACCTACCCTCAATTTCCTTTCCAGCGCTGAGTGACCTCATAGGTCCCAGTGCTTGGCCTTTGGCCTAAACTATATGTTCTATTCCATTTCAATCTCTCTGACTAGTACTTCGTAGTGCAACTGTGGGGGTTTCTCCCGGTTCCACCTTTAGTTCCTGGAACTCTTTATTTAGCTGTCCAACCACTCGAGTTTCCTCTTTTCGCATTGACAGCCTAAATTTCTCAAAACAAAACTATGCCAACAAACATATATCAAGTTTTACTTTTTTTCCAGATGAAGTTTCCCCATCCGCTAAGGACATCTGGTGGCGGAAAGAGGTACCAGGTCATCTGCATCCTTGCCTCGTTCGTTTTAGCCCGGTCACACCCGAAACAAGAGTACCCCTTGGTCCCTTGGGAGGACCTGTGGGACGAACTGGACGAGATGACTCTCGGGAAGGACTTTTGCGAAGTGGAGAGAGGGTACTGCTGGTACAACTCCACCAGAATGGTCGAGGACAGTCCCTTCAGGCCTCTGGACCGGAATGATTTGAATGTGTCAGTCTTCGACGGTTTGTCTTTGAACTCACGCAGATGTTCAGTCGTTCAGTTGCATTGCTTAGTTTAGACGTGAGAATTAAGCGACTTTCTCCTTGAACGTTTCAGTCTAATAGTTCGTCTTTGAACCTTTGAAACCACTCAGACGGTCATTTATTTATTTTAACTGTTTACTTGAGACATGAGAAGCAAATAACTGTTTACTATAGTTGTGAGACTCAAGTGACTTTTTCCTCGATTGTGTCAGTCTAACAATTCGTCTATGAACCAACTCACTCATTCAGTTTAACTGTTTGCTTTGGGCGTGAGAATTAAGTGACTTTTTCCTTGAATGTGTCAATCTTTAACTGTTAGTCTTTGAAATCACTCGGCCATTAAGTTTGACTGTTTACTTTAGGCATGAGAATTAAATGACTTTCTCCTGGAATGTGTCAGTCTTTACCAGTTCGTCTTGGAACCCACTCAGTCATCCAGTTTGACTGTTTACCGTAGACGTGTGAATTAAGTGTCCTCTCCCTTTTGACTGAACTGTAATTTTCGATGCTCTTCGAGGTCATAAGCTCCCAATCCTTGCAAGAAATTAAGTGCCTTAGTATGCTCCAAATCCCTGTTTGAACTGTCCTGAGCGCTGAATGACCGCAAGCGTCCCACCAGTGCTGGGGCTTGACAGCTTGAATCTCATACGTCAGTATCATGTCTGTATTAATTAATTAAGTTGTTTGTTTACATATTCATTTATTTATTTAGGCTCTGTCAGTGCGACAGTGACTGCGTCCGTTACGGCGACTGCTGTCGTGACAGGGCCGAGGCAGATTGGGGAGACGGGAGAGAGGAAGGAAGTTCTCGATACTCCTGCAGGAAGATGCAGACGATTGTGAGTATATCTGGTTCCTGGTTCCTGGAGCCTGGTTCCTTGTTCCTGGTTCTTGGTCCATGGTCCCTGGTTCTTGGTTCCTGGTCCCTGGTTCCTGGTTCCCTAACCTTAGGAAGTGTTTGCCTGCTTTATCTCTCTGTATTATTATTATTATTATTATTATTATTATTATTATTATTATTATTGGTGGTAATAGCATTATATTACTATATATTAATTCACTTGAATATGTACACATGTATATTATTATTATTATTATTATTATTATTATTATTATTATTATTATTATTATTATTATTATTATTATTACTGGTGGTGATAATAGCATTGTTACTGTATATCTAATTCACTTGAATATGTACACATGTATATTATTATTATTATTATTATTATTATTATTATTATTATTGGTGGTAATAGCATTATTACTATATATCTAATTCACTTGAATATGTACACATGTATATTATTATTATTATTATTATTGTTGTTGTTGTTGGTAATAGTATTATTACTATAAAATATCTAGTTTACTTGGATATGTAGTCATGTATCTTATTATTATTATTATTATTATTATTATTATTATTATTATTATTATTATTATTTCAGAGTACAGTCGGCGTTCTAATGGTTGAATCATGCAAGGCAGGCTATGAGGATAAGACGGTTGAGAATCTATGTCGACAAGAGGTAAGATTTGGCCATTCATTTTAATTCAGCATATTCCAAAAATGAAGAAAGGTGATTATTTTTATTTATTTATTATTATTTTTACAATAATAATAATAATAATAATAATAATAATAATAACAATAACAACAACATTATAACTATTATTATTATTATCTACTGGTTAAGCACCTTCCACTGAATAGAAGACTGTAACAAGTTGACTTACTGATTTATATCAACTGGCGTCGTCACAATGATTACGGTCATCTCAGCCACTGTGTGAAACGTGAGACAAGAGGAATAAAGTGTTGTAATATGTACAGGATAATAATATTTTGGTCAAAATGAATAAAATAGCAATTTGTAAATTGGATACTCTTTTCACTGAAAGCCTTGGAATCCAAAAGGGGAAATAATTCTTCCCGGTGAGACTCGAATCCACTTTTCTTTTATATCCTCAAAAATTCTCCTCCAGTCTCTCAGCATTAAGTTTATGATATTTGATTTATCTTCTTCTTCTTCTTTCGACTTTATTAGTCTCACTGTATAGCAGGATCGGCCACTCAAGTCAACTTTCTCCATCTATTTCTATTCCTTGTATCTTCTTCCCCCAGCCACCCATCAACCACACACCCCTCCCCCCACCACATCCATCCACCTGATTCGCTGATGCCCCACACTCCTCCTCCTCCCCATCACTGGCATGTTCTTAGCTCTCTTGATTGGCTCCACCTCCTCTCGTCTTATTACGTGGCCATAGTGTCTCAGACGAGCTTCCCTCCCTAGCCTTCTCCTTGACATTACATATACCACACATTCTTCTTACATCTAGACTCTCCTTCCTTTCCAGCAGTGATATTCCAGCAGTCCATCTCACCATCCTCCTCTGGGTTCTTTCCAAAAGTCCCTCCTCTTCAGTGGCCAGGTTTCTGTCGCATACAATAGTACAGGCCTGATAACTGTAAGAAGTTGATTGTATGATCACACATAAATACTTGTGAAAAACATCTTTTTTTTTTCCTTTTTTTTATTGGTGAAGAGTGGTAACGCAAACTTCTCTTTGCTTGAAGAAAAGCTGTCTAAAAGCAAAGTTCTAAGCTTCTTCACAGGAAGTTTTCTTTCACTTTACGTGACCTTTTCTCTACTTTGCATGAAGTTTTCCTTATGCGAAATTCTCTTTAAGCGAAGCGCTACTATACTTAGTTCTATTTATTTTAAGGGAACTTATTACTTGAAGTTCACGCAGTTCTCTCTATTTTCTGTAAACTTCTCTTTCCTTGAAGTTCACGTAGTTCCCTTTATTTGAAGTTTACTTAATTCATCTTATTTGAAGTGAACTTCGCTTTACAAGAAGTTCAAGTGCTTCTTATTTTCTATGAACTTCTTTGTACTGTAAGTTCACGTAATTCCCTTTATTTGATGTGAACTTCTCTTTCCTGGAAGTTCACATAATTCTCTTCAGGTGAACTTCTTGTCTTTCCTTAAATTTCACTTTAGTTTTCCTTATTTGATGTGAACTTCTCTTTACTTGAGGTTCACGTATTTCTCTTTATTTGATGTGAACATCTCTTTCCTTGAAGTCCACGAAGTTCTCTTTATTTTCTATGAACTTCCCCTTACGCGAAGTTCACGTAATTCTCTTTATTTGATGTGAACTCTCCTTCCACGAAGTTCCACACAGTTCTGTTTATTCACACACACACACACACACACACACACACACACACACACACACACACACACACACACACACACACACACACACCAGACTTCTCATTCATTTGGGCGAATTTCGTCTTGACTTGATTATTTTCTCTTCGTCCAAAGAAATTCGTCCCAAGGAATCCTGTCCCAAGGTTTGCCTTAACCTCCTCACTCGACGGAGCAAGAAGATTACTTTTGCTCAATTCAGCGCGTTTCCCTAAATCAGTTGGATTACTGCCTGGGAAATATCTGGTTTTCTCGCTGACCCTTCCAAGCTGTTTCTAGGTCTGTGTGAACTTAGTGTGTGTGTGTGTATGTTATATGTGCTATGTATACATTATATATATAGATATATAGATAGATAGATATCAAGCTACAAATAGACCATTAATATCTGATTAACATTACCTTGAGAATAACTTGGACCCAAAGGGACTTATATATAATAAGCGATATTGATTGATTGATTTGATCGAACTGAGGTTTTGGAGCCAAGCGCTAGGAAACAATCGGCCATTTGGCGCTTGCTCAAGACAGTGAAAAGAGGGATTTGTTGGAGTGGCTGGACAGCAAGAGAAAGAGATTGAAAAAGGAATGAAGGTGAAGACGTACAGAAATCGAAAGGTCGAACTGGGAAAAAAAATCTCCACAGTTGCACTAAGAAATAACAGAGAGGTTGGACAGCAAAACTGAAGAAGGGAAGCTGAAATGCACTGATGGCCCTATCCTCCAACGGGGCTTAACATCATTCATTTCTCCCGTAGGGGGGTTAATGCCGTCAGCATTACTTAAAGTTCTTTGCAGCGTCCCTTCGTCCCCCTAGCTGCAACCCCTTTCAGTCCTTTTACTGTACCTCCGTTCATCTTCTCTTTCTTCCATCTTCCTTTCCTCAACCCTCTCCTAACGATTGGTTCATATTGCAGCTGGTTTGAGGTTTTCCTCCTGTTACACCTTTCAAGCCTTTTACTCTCAGTTTCCTTTTCAGCGCTGAGTGGCCTCAGCATAAGTCCCATCGCTTGGCCCACATTCTATGTTCTGTTCTGTTTCATTAATTTCTTTCCTTTATCACCAGGTGTCAGCGTCTGCCTACAGTTACGTGCTGGACCTGCCGGTGACGTCAAAGGACTCGAACGTGACGTACGTCAATTTCCACTGCGCCGTTTGCAACGACGACGCAGCCAATTTGCACCGGTGGAACGTGACAATCAACTGCGCCACGGGCCAGGTACCCGATTTGAATTGAGTAGTTAAATGCTGATGTAAGATAGAAAAAAAAAAAAAAAAAAAAGGCTGTCGAGCAGGAATGGTATTGAATATAGACTTTAGGTCAAAGGCCAAGCACTGAGTGACCTATGAGGTCATTCAGCGCTGAAACGGATATTGACAGTAGAAGGTTCGAGAGGTTAAGTAACAGGAGGAAAACCTCAAAGCAGTTGCGCTGAGAATCAGTTGTTAGGAGAGGGTTGAGGAAAGTAAGATGGAAGAAAGAGGATTTGAAAGGAGGTACAGTAAGAGAAACGAAAGGGGGTTACAGCTAGGGGCTGTAGGGAGTGGTTTTCTTGTTGGGGGGAATCAATATAGGGCTGAAGAATCGGTAATTATATTATGCAGTGAGATTTGTAAACGTTGCGATTGTGTAAGTGAAAGTAAGTGTGGGGGGCTTGTAGAGTGCGTGAAAATAAGTGTCGTTCTTGCAGAGTGCGTGAAAATGAGAGTGGGGACCCTAAAGAGTTTGTGAAAATAAGAGAGGGGGGGGGTGTTCCTACAGTGTGTGTGTGTGTGTGTGTGTGTGTGCAGATAAGAGTATGTGCCCTGCAGAGTGCGTGAAAATAAGAGAAGTGGTCCTGCAGAGTGCGTCAAAATAAGAGTATGTGCTCTGCAGAGTGCGTGAAAATAAGAGAAGTGGTCTTGAAGAGTGCTTGAAAATAAGAGAAGTGGTCTTGCAGAGTGCATGAAAATAAGAGGGAGTGAGTGTTCCTTCAGTGTGTGTGTGTGTGTGTGTGTGTGTGTGTGTGGGAATAAGAGTGGAGGTCCTGCAAATTACGTGAAAATAAGAATGTGTCCCGCAGATTGTTTTCATTTAGGGCGGCCCAATGGTTCCCATAGAAAAAAAAAATTGTGTGTAACAGAGAACAAATTTGTAAACCAAGAAGTGGATACACAATGTGTCACATTACATAAAACACCAAGATATGACTTAAACCTTGTACAGCCTTTACCCCGTAACGGGGTAGTGGTGTGAGTGTACCTCACGCAGTGCACTATAGGCCTTACTGAAGGTTCTTTGCAGTGTCCCTTCTGCCCCTAGCTGCAACCCCTTTCATTCCTTTTCCTGTACCTCCGTTCATATTCTCTACTTTCCTCAATCCTCTCCTAACAATTGTTTCATAGTGCAACTGAGGTTTGCCTCCTGTCACACCTTTCAAACCTTTTTACTGTCACTTTCCCTTTCAGAGCTGAATGACCTCATCTTAGATCCTAGCGTTTGGCCTTTGGCCTAAATTCTACGTTCCAATACCTTCTACAGCCTTTAGAAAACCGATCCTAGCCCTTCTCGTTTCAGATCAAGAGGGATTTCACCATGGCCGAATTCATGGCGGAGGCCCAGTACTTTCCCGGCCAGCGGCGATGGGAACGCTTCACCTACAGGTCTCCTGCAGATAAGAGGCACAAGGTCTACCAGAACAGATATTACTGCTCACTCGAGGTAAGTTATTCTGTGTTTTTGCCCTTTTTTCTCCCATAGGATGCTCTGTGCTTTTGTTTTTGTATGTAAATTGTAGGGGAGAAATTGCAATCAGATAAACAATGTCTGTGGAATATTTCGGTATCTGAGTTCTTCATTTAAAATATATCAGTTATTCTCTGTGTGCTTTTGCCTTCTTTCTCTCGTAGGATGCTCTGTTCTTTTGTTTGTTTGTAAATTGTAGGGGAGAAATTGCAGTCAACCAATCAAAATGTTTAGGGAATATTTCTGTATCTGAGTTTCCCAGTTGAAATATTTAAAATATTTTCCATTTGTTATTTTCAGCCTTCTCATGTTTGTGCTAAGCTGAAGTTACTATAAAAACCTGCCTTAAATACTCATTAGCTAGCCTTGAAGTACTGGTTGAATATTCAGCCATCCAGTGCCTCATTACAAGGCAGTTTGTAGTTTGGTTTACTGAATGCCATATCTGTTTTATGAACCGATAATCACACAGTTTACAACCCCTATATTCAACAGGTCGAGGAGTTTGAAAACAAAACTGAATTCGCCTTGAATTATGGAGGTCGTCTGTGCATGTTCCCCAAAAGTACGTGTCCCAAAGATCGAATAGGGAAAAGCTTCTATTGTAAGGAGCAGGTAATCGATTATCTTATTCAAAATTAACATTTTGGTAATGAATGATGCTGAAACTTTAAAAGTTTATTGAATGGTATAATGCTTTGAGGACAGTTGTGGCCAGTGATTCGAGAAATCTGTAAATTTTTGGTAAGTAAAAGGGGTTCACCTGATTGGCCAGGTAGTGGCCCATTTAAGGTCATTGCTGTTATATGTATATGTAAATAACGAGAGACCTGCAGAGTTCACTTTACACATTTCAATTAAAAGCATTGTTACGCGTCCTTTGAATTCACTGAAGTAAAGCATGAATATAACAATCATAGTACAATTTGTGAGGGGACTTAGAAGCACTCTTCACTACCATTATTTGTGATAAAAGATTGAATTTTTGCTTTCACTCCAGGTGCGTCACTGCCACCCCTCGTGGCCTGATCGTCTCGACAGAGAAAAGTGCCAGAGATACTCCCACTTCGTGACCTTCAGGGACGACGAAGGCCGGGAGACTTACTACAAAAACCCACACTGCGCCAGGTGCAATTTCGTCAACGTGTCCTCCAGCCATCTCAAATGTTTCAACCCCCCAGGGAACGCGACATCATCTAACCGGAGAGCCAATTCCCGGGGGATGATTCCCGTGTTTTCCGTCCTGATGGACTTCAGGAGTAAGGACTGCAACAAGGAGAACGAACTGTGGGACCCGATCCACATGAAATGTCAGAAAATTCTGTGCGGGTACCTCTTCAAACTCGAGAACGGGCAGTGCGTTCGGGACGAGAAGGTCTTCGAGAAGTTGAGGAACTCGTCTGTCCTGGACGACAGCTGCCCCAAGATTCTTCTTCGAGGCTACCTGGCGAGGGAGAACGGGTCTGTCTTCATGAATGCGTCGAAGAAAATATACGCCGTGGGGTCCTACGAGATCGTCAATACCTCCCACATCCTGATCTGCAATGAGGGCCGTCACTATTTGCTGAAGTTCTCGGACGCCCACAAATGCCTGACTCTCATCGTGATGGTGATCTCCATCGTTTCTCTGGCTCTGCACATAGCCATTTACATGCTGGTGCCCCGTTTCAGGAATCTACCGGGCAGGAATCTCTTCTCCCTGGCGTGCTGCCTCTTCATGGCCCACATCCTGTTCCTGACTGGAACAGGAGCCACTTGGTACCATGGCCTGTGTGTGTCCCTCTCGGCGATCCTGCATTACTTCTGGATGGCGTCCTTCTGCTGGATGAATGTCATGAGCGTCGATGTCTGCAGGACGTTCAGGAGCCAGATGTACAGAGGCGACCTCAACAGCCGGAAGACCTACATCTGTTACTCCGTCTACGCTTGGGGCGTCCCTGCCTTGGTCGTGATGCTGGCCCTCGTTTTTGACAATGTCGACGTCGTCGCTGACTACAGGCCTGAATATGGCACCGATTACTGCTGGATAAACAATCGCTACGGCCTCATTCTCTTTTTCGTCTTGCCCGTGGGAGCCATCGTGGTGGAGAACATGGTGCTGTACTTTGTGACCATTTGTTGCATCTGCAAGCAAGCCAAGGCTGCCAGGTATGCTGGGACGAGATCTCAGAGTGTCAAGGAGTCACAGACGGGGTCAGAGGGCAAAGGCACCAAAGGTCACCATAAGCATTTAAAGACTCAGTCACAGGTGAGTTTTGATAATACTTTTTTTTCTCCCGAACTCAATATCTACCATTAATTGTACCTCCTCTAATGGAACAATGCGCTCTCACTTTTGCCTTATAGTGATTTCAAAAGCAGTTAGTTGTTTCGAAAGACAAATAGGTATCAGTACCTTCTGGTGGTCTTTTTACATGCATAAAATATTGTATATTTAGTCAAAGATAAAGTTTGATTTTTAGTTGATACCCTTGTCATGAATACATTAAAGAAACTCTCATCTTTCTTCCCCACCCCCCAATAGGGAGGTTAGAACCATCAATGCACCTCACACGGTGCACTGTAGGCATTACTTAAGGTTCTTTGCAACGTTCTTTTGGCCCTTACCTGCAACCCCTTTCATTCATTTTTACTGTACCTCCATTCATATTCTCTCTCTCCCATCTTACTTTCCATCCTCTCCTAACAATTGTTCCAACATTATTCTCAGCGCTGAATGACCTCATAGGTCCCAGTTCCAATTCATCTTTCTCTCAAGTCATTTATTACATTTTCGATCGTATGGGCTCCTTGTGAATATCTACTGTTCTAATTTTAGCTGAAATGGATATATATATATTTTTTTATAGAAAACCTAAATATAGTAATCAATATGTCTTCTTTCAGAACACAATTTAATTGAACCATTTCTTAAGTTATGCAGAACAATATATTTTTTATATAGAAATGTAGACTTAGCATACTTATCAATTTGCTCTTACGATTTATAATTACGATTTATAATTAATTAGCTGAATATGAAAATAACCTTCAAATCTGGTATGAAGCAGGAAGTATTACGAAATAGGAAGCCTAGGACCCATGCCCCATAGGTGGGCAGTGCCGTTGGTGCACCTCACATGGTGCACAGTAGGGGTTACCCAAGGTTCTTGTAACATCCCTTCGGCCTCTAATGGCAATACCCTTTAATTCCTTTTACTATACCTCCATTCGTATTCTCGTTCTTTCATCTTGCTTTCCACCCCCTTAACAATTGTTTCATTATGCAACTGCGAGGTTTACCTCCTGTTACACCTTTCAGACCTCTGTACTGTCAGTTTCCCTTTCAATGCTGAATGACCTCATAGGTCCCAGTGCTTGGCATTTGGCCTAAATTTCATATTCCATTCCTTTAGGGACCTGTGGTTAAGCCAGAAAAAAAAGAAGAAAACACTAATCTTCCTTTATTTTACAGGGCCACCGAGGTAGGAAAGATCGTATACGACTCGTCTTATACGTTAAGTTAGGGGTAATCCAAGGCCTGACCTGGCTCCTAGGAGTTCTTGGGGCCTTTGCTGATATCCCAATTTTGTGGTATTTCTTCACTGCCTTCAATGGTCTTCAGGGAGCCTTTATATTCCTCGGATTTGACTTGAAGAGAAAGGTAGATCGGATTCAGTTTGTTTTAGCTGTTAATGGTCACTGTGGTACATGAGATTTGGCGTATTAATTTATGTATGTACGTATGTAAGTTCGACCTAGCCTGGATACTAATTTTGAGTTACTTTTTTCTTAATATCAGTTAATTAGTCAATTTGCGAGCTTGTCTGTTTCCTTATGACAGGAACTTCTATGTGGCATTGGTGTATAATAATAATAATAATAATAATAATAATAATAATAATAATAATTTTTCTCATTAGATAACAGGGATTAATCCTGACTTTACAGTGCCTCCATAAATAGTACTGCTTGTCCCTGTTTCACGACCACTCCGAACATCAATCTCCTCACAAACTAACTAAATTCATGTCATTTCTAGGTTACAGAATCAGTGTGGGAAGCAATAACAGGAAGGCCCTGGAAGAAGGACCATCACCTATCCCAAACCAATAATCACACAGTAAGCACATTCACACACAGCAGGTCATCGAAATCCAGCAGGTCAGGTCACAAACCTCATTCACTGTCTATGAACATTCGAGTTAGGGGCTGCACCTTCCCTTCTTTGCTTAGTAGTAGATGATGGGGCTTGCCTTTGAAACGGCTCCCATGCTTGTTTGAATTCCTCTTCTTGGCTGAAGAAGAAGAAGCAGGTAGTGTAGTTTTGTCATTAAGAACATAGCATAGAACTTGCCAGCACTGTTTGTAGGTTAAACAGCACATTTAGCCATTACTTATCGGCTCGTTGACTTGTTTACTTTTTCTAAGGAAAGGAGAGGAACTTCATATCACCATATTTGCATTTGTTTGATCTTATTATAGCGCACTTTCCCTCATGTAAACAGATCAATTCCTCCGTTTTTTGTTTTTGGTAATGGATGTCATATATACGATTCTGTTCAAAGTGAACTACTTCACTCTGAATGACAAAGACTAATGTCAAGCAGCTCAAGCGAACCAATAAACCACAATTGCATTTATGTACTAACAGATCGCTATTCCTAAAATATATAGCATGGTGTCAAATTCTAAGGTTTGGAACTAATCTCTATACAGTCTCTCACCACATTTCTCCTCGACAGATCTCAAGTTAGCTTGCGCTCCCAAGGCTTCGATACCAGAAATCGCTCTCCACTCTCTGCTGAGCCTCACTGTGCCTGACTGGCAGCGTTTCTTCGGAAAAATTCCACTTGCATGGGTGACTTGGAGAATGGCACATCGGACTTATCCATTCTCACTGCAACTAACCTCGGCCTCTGTGTAGTGCTACTAACTTTCCTTGGCCACAGTCATTTATTTTCTCTCAGGCAGGTTTTTCGTTACTCCCCTGTGGGTGGTACTATTGGCTTTTAGTGTTGGAAAACTGGTACAGTTTCATAATCTGCCTCCTGTATGCTTTAGTTTATGCCTTGAGTTTTTATTTTTTTTTTACAATAGAACTCAGTCATTAGCCTTTGTTAACCTTTTGATATTAGATGATAAAGGGAGATTTGACATTCAATAACACTGAGAGAGTTAAGCTAACAAGAGCATCCAAAATATAAAAAAATTTGTCTGTAATTGCACGGATTTTTCAACTGGATTGATGTTATTTCATACAACCACTAAAGATTTTTTCCTAAAGCGATGGAGAACTAAATGTTCAAAATTAGTTTAGGTCTGATATGCTACTGTAGGAGTATATCAGCATCTTCCAGTTTAGTGATCGTGACAGATTAAATTTTCGTTGTGATCTTAGAAGAAAGTTATAAAAAGCTAAGGAAATTCTTGATGTTTTGAGATATTGTCACCCTTTTTGTATTTTATGCATAAAAACATAAACATTCTTACGGAACAAGAACGGTTTTCGTCAATAACTTTCACTGGCTACTTAAGAGCAGGATGGTCATGAGAGGGGGGGGGGGGGGAAGTAAGTTGATAAGAGCACCTAAAACATTATGTAAACAAACAGAAACCAAAATAGTCATAGGAGGAAAAAAATAATGAAAGCAGCCAAGACAGATTATCTGAATAAACCATAACGCAAGAATATTACACTAAGAATAGAAATGTATTTCCCCAACGTTACGAATATAATGTCAGCAAGAAGGGGGAGCTGTCCCAAAGAAGAGACCTTTCAATTACTACTATTCTAACTTCCAAGTTCACTACAGTAAAGGAAAATTAGGAAAACATCAGGATTCCGAAACCAGGAAGCTTCGCGACGGTATGAAATTATGTCCAGTGATGAATTAGTTTAGAAAATCTGTCCAGGGAGGTTAAATAATTTGGGTGGTTTACAAAATAACCGAAGGAGAGGAGGACTAGTTTGAGGAATTCGGGAGGTATATTTCTTGGCCGCTTTGCCGGTTAACTCTTCCAACCCATTCACACATTTTAATCGTCAATTGTTATAAAGAAATTGGTTGAGTATATTTCTTCTAATCGCATTTCTATATGATTTTGACAAATTTGTTGATTATTTACGTGGAAAATAGCCTAGTAGGTTAAACAATACAAACTTATCTTACATGGATTGTTGGATAATGGAAGGGGGAGGTACACCTTTTGAGGGGGAAAGGTAAACCTTTTTTGGGGGTGGGGAAGGTAAACCCTTTGGAGGGAAGGCTAATGTGGGTGGGGGGAAGTAATAAAAGTCATTGGAATTCAATTATATAAAGTAACCTAACTTCCTAAAGCTAACCTAATTAAGGACATTCGCCTGCCGTTTCTGTGATTTCCCTCTGATAAATTTATTTTGTAAATTGTATTTATTTGTTTCTTGTAGCCCAGCCTATTTATACACTGTATATGACGTTTTTATATTTGAATGCATAACTAATTTTTTGTTGACAGTGTATTTTGATCTGTAATTTAGGCCTAGCCAAGATTACAGTTGGTGGGGGCCTCTCATCTCCTAGATTTTGCCTCTATTTTGTTACTTTGAAGGATATCTTTTATTTTTGTATGTTTTAATTTCTAATATTACCATCAGGCAAGAATTACGCAGCTGTAAATCCTACCAAAGAGCTGCTCAGCCTAATTATATTACATACTTAGTCTTAAAATGCATAATATAGTGTGAGAAGGAAATTTTTCTGTTACTCTTAACAAACTTGGTATCACCATCCTCAAAAATCTCTTTAATTTGTTGTTCAGTTAAACGTGTAGAATTTATAATCTGTTTAATGACTATGCTAGATTTTCTTGTATGCTAAATTTTCTCATAATGTTTATGTATGCCACCATAAGTTCTTTGAAAGTAGATTTACATATGCAACAGATAATTTCATTTTAATGTCTAACAAATAAGAAATTTCTTCATATGCTCCAACAAAGATTTACAAGAAAAAAAACTAATGCAAACACGTACTAAACCTCTGGCTACTTTATACAGTATTTTTTCTATTTTTTAACCCTCACGCCACCCGTTTTAGAAAACTATATTTCACTGGCTTTAGAATGTAGGGCTTTATTAGAAACTATTAAATAACTTGCTTCATCACATAAGTAGGCAACATCATTTTTAGCCTTGGGGATGAATAAATGGTAACAAGTACCCACATACATCCCTAAGGAGTAACTATGAATGAAACTGTAATAGGAGCATGATGACCCTACCGCCATAAATGAGCACTAATGCTGAAAAAAATAAATACTGTAAATTAACTAATGAAAGAACATTCTAGAACAGACACAACACTGAACATGTGCAATTGCATCACAAGTTGGACTAAAGGTATGGACAAGAAGTGCATTGAGTACAGATGAAAAGAAGGGCAATAAATAACCTAGAGACAGCAACCAGTCCATATCATTATTAGTAAAGTAGTTGTTTCTTATGGGTTTGTGTAGATGATGTACACTTTACTGAAACAAATAGTATGTGCCGTTGGTGTAAATATTAGCAGATATAGTGCAGTACAAATATACCAAAGTGTCGAGACTATTTCAAGCTTGGGTTGTTGACAATTTGTATGGTTTTATGAAAACTTTGTGTCAGTTGGAAATCGGACCAAATCATAAGAATATCATTTTAAATGGTAGTTACTTGTAAGTGCTGCCGTATAGAAGTGCAGGTGAGCGAGGAGAGATTAAGCACTTTGGAGGAAAATATCATTTACTTCCCAGCTTACGTGTTTATAGGATAACATTTTCTTTTTGGCATTGCTAGCCTACTCGACACGTGTTGACAAATTGGAAAATCCCTTTTCTTTGTTTGGTGGTTTCATTTCCTCACTGTTGTCATTATGGACTCTTAAGGTTTTCTACTATGTACAGTGGACATGGATTTTTCAGGGTTGACTCATGAAGAAGATAAACACTTTGGACGATAGACATTTTGGCAAGTAGTTTTTTTAGTCAAATTTGTGACTTGTTATAGCTCACATTTTTGCCAGGTAATAGTGCTTTGCTCAGTTTGCAGTTAATTTGATGGTACACAAGGGAAGCACTGATATATTGAAAAGCGATGAATCCTGGACAAAGATTGTACAAGATTAAAATACTGTAGTTATTTATGAGACGAAACATATTGCAAATTAACAATATGTATGTAAGTAACTGACAGATTTACAAAAAAAAAAAAACAACAAAAATTATGGATAATGACACAATGATGTTTGGAGAAGATTTTGTGATGGCTATCGTTATCAGAATATTTGTGATGAGCAGAGGAGCAGAGTTGACAGTCACTGGATATGTCTGCTGTGATAGAAAGAAATGACAAGTGACTCTTCTATAAAACCTTGAAGATTGATAAAGGAACTGGGATGACCCATGAGGGGAGGACAGGGTAAAGGATATTAATCTTCGTAGGTTATTAAGTTGGATTCAGATCATAGTCACAGATAAAAGTTTCCTGCTGACAAGGCACCAGATGAAAAGACCGACATGCTTTTATTCATGGAGCGGGTTATTGCTGTAGTCCTTCTTCAGATCTGGAATCAGTGTCCCATTTGGCAGCTCTCTACCTTCTCTGAGAAGATCTAAACAGGATTTATGGAGTGTTCGGATGTGTAGCTTGAACTACAGTGCTGCAGGAAACTACTGGGATTCCCCAGTGAAACAAGGACCTGGTACAGTGGTGATCAGACAGATTTGGGTGCTTTTGGGCAAGTATCTTCATAAAATGACCAATAGTTAGGGAATCTATCAAATCTCGTCGGAGAGATTCACAGCTGATTTACACTGCAGGCAGTAGGTAGATATAATGATAAGGGTTTAATAGTCTTGAATGGGGACTTCCTGATGCTTCGGTGTGAAAAATGCTTACTCTTAGGTACTCATCTAACCAACCACAGTTGTGAAAGTATTTCTGGTTTGTCAAGTGGAAGGTGGAGCGTCATTTTAATACCCTTTGCTTCAGATTATCCACTGTTGAGATGTTCAAGTTTAAATTGCATGGATTTTATTTTTGTTGGTCTCTTATATGTTACCTAAAAAGAATAGTGCGATTGCTATAAATAAGGCACACATTACACAAATATATTATGTGTAAGTTCTTTCATGGAAATAGCTTTGGCTACTTCATAATGAGAATTTTGTTCATGCTCATAATTATCTGTCCTTTTCATTACAGTGATTCTGAGGGTGATAATCAACTCGATACATCGGTTAGCCATTTTGGCGCTGAAGATGGGAATAGTTTACCATTTGACGATACCCTTTGGTCAGGGAAAAACAGGCATGGTAAACTAAAATCGTGTCAGAAGTCAAGGTATGCATTAAAAATTATTATGATGGAAATAGAAATTTATATTGCTAAATAAATAATGGTTTATTGTAAATGTCTTGACTTCAACTTTTCTTTGAACCACATTTACATCATTGTGAGGGAAACCAATTAAATTGGTTAGTTTCAGTTTCTTCAGCTAATCTGTCCAACATAATTTTTGGAAGTTTGTTTACTGATGATAATGCGGGAAGTGAGATTCAAAATTACTCGCAAAGTCACACAAATTTGAGGGTGAATATAAATATTGATAACAGTCATGCTAAGTACAGTACTGTCTGAAATCTTATTATCTTCTGGTGTTTAAAACAGCTGCCAAAGTAATGATAGGAGATTGCTTGTAAGTAAGGCCCGACATATTTTTTCTGCTTGGGAAATGATCACTTGAAAAGCACCTGTTTAATGTACAAGACTGTAACCACGGATTTAAAAATGTCTTTTCTTACAGTTCAAGACTTGCGGGTTGCCAAACAACAGGTGCTGAGCATGGGAGCAAAAATTTGGCTAAGACCTTGTCACCCGAGGATTCTGGAACCTGCAGCAGGAGCCGTGTTCGGAATGGTGACTTACGAGGCAGTGTGGTTAAAGGAAAGTTTGCTGATGAGAAGTCGGAGGACTTTGCTGCTCTTTCACGGGTGAGAGATTGAGGATTAACAGCGTGACACCTTTTAGTGTTTTCCAGTCACAGCACAGTATAGTATTTTACTTGATAAGGGTTGCATTATTTTTCTCACCAGATTTAGACAGATTATCAGTATATAACTTTTTCTAATTTTGTGTGGTTCCTTTCTTATTTGGGATGTACAGCATTGCAATACATTCTTTAATTATCTCATGAAATATACTGAATGATACTTGGAGAAAAATCACAATTTTTGAAAGCAAATTGTATTTTTCCTAACTATACCTGAGGTCCTTTACATTAGGAACTACTTTCAGCATAGGCTGGAAGTAATTCCTAATGTAAAGGACCGACGGTTTGTATATCGTGTCAGAACAAATGGCAGTTGGACTCATCCGCATAAGATAAACAGACTATATTTTTCTTTCATTCTGTTGCTTTTTCTCACTGTTTAGTATACAGGAATTTGAGCTAGTAGAGAAGCTTTCATATTTAAGATAGACATTTTTCATCAATAAATTTTGGTAACCAGTAAAAATCTGATGATTTCCAGATACGTGCAGGACTAGGAATAAATGAGACTGCTGTAAGCAACAAAAGGAGGAAATCCGATTTACAGAAAGTGGTAGACCTACTTCAGCAACTACAGCAAGCTAAGAATCCAAGCAGCATTCATGGTGTGGTGCAACTACTGCTTAATAAAAGGGGTAGTCTTGAAGGCAACCAGTGTAAGCAGCCAAATCCATCTGATGCCGTGACTCGTCTTCACGACAAGAACAATACTTCCACGAACAGTAAGGTAAGGGACAAATGAGTCAACAATTCCAGTGACTAAGGAAAGGAAAATGATCATTATCGGGTAGGTTCACCAGACCACTGTGTCAGAGAGCTGGAAAGCACAACAGCCTGATGAATGCAAAGTTAAGCGATTTGCATTGGTACTTCAACTGTGTCATTCTTTGTCTGTCTGTACTTGTTTTGCATACCACAAGGGTGTGTTTTAGAGCTCTGGTGCCTTTTAGTCTTGACAAGTATGGTAGTTGGTATGGAAAATAAAGTGGTACAGTTTCGGTGACTTGCTCTTTTCAAATGTGAAATGAAGTTGCTGCTAAATGGCATAACACTGAACTATAGCAAAAATTTGCAAGGGATTACCTTTTCTTGCATATTTATCCTGCCTGAAGATGCTGTATACTTTGCACAACCAACACTATTTAATAATTCTTAATGTTTGACAATTGGCAATGTTAGTAGACTTCGAGCTTTTTTTTATTTTTACAATACTTAAGATTTGTAATTTAGTGCTTTCAGAAGACTGGGTGTAGTCTCCGAGGCTTTTCATATCTACAAAGAAGATGCTGTTAGTGCCACATGGCATTAGATGCCATTTTACCATTACTGTATTGTAATGCTGTTCTACTTGGATGCCAGCAAATATGGAATTTTGATCAATTAAGCAATATTGATGAGAGTGATAGGTTCCTCTTTTGTAAATGGCAATAATTATGATTCAGACTATCTAAGCAGAACATCAGTAGTCATGTGCCTTGTTTGCACACAGCCATGTACGAGCAGTGCGCAATAGTCACTTCTCTTTCTTGCAGGTTAATTGACGTTGGAAAAACTGGGTTCAGCTTCGCTGAAGATAAGGGAAAGTGCCCTCTTATCTTTGAGTCCATTATGTACTCCATCATGTGTTATAATGTTAATCATTACGACACAATACCTGGCCAAAAGACCAACTAAATTAGAAGAGAATTCTTTGATATTAGTTTGGTCACCATGGAGCTCTGGTAGACCATGGAAGGTAACGCCTTTGAGGACGAAACAGCGACTACCAAAAATAGGTTTTTCCTATGTCAAAACCTGTTTTATACAGTATTGTTAAACTTCAAAAGTCTGTTCCTCATAGGCATTGCCTAAGGTTCTTTGTAGTGCCCTTCAGCACTTAGCTACAGCCCCCCCCCTTCTTTGCTTTTACTGTACCTCCGTTCATATTCTCTTTCTTCCATCTTTCCACCCTCTCTAACAATTGATTCATAGTGCAAATGGGATTCATATACTCATTTCTCCTTTATGTTTTCTTTTTTTTCACACATGGCCATTTTATCCTGTGGAATTTCCCTTTGCAAATGGATGGTCTTTGAAACTTGTTTCAGTGTGAACACCTCATTTTTAATAATAATGGATAATGACTGATAATGAAGTGGCATGAATCTTGAGTATTACCACAATGTACTTTCTAGTCCAGAAATGGGATTTCTTGATTCAAATGCTTACTCTCTCGATTGGTGTAATTGGTCAAAACTAAGTGTTTTTCAGCAAGTAGGGCTCTTAAAATATTGTGCAAGTGCATTATCTGTTAATGCTAATTTGAATTTTATAAGATTTTTCTTGACAAACATTGTAGTGGCTCTGTTAGCACAGAATATAAGAACTACATATCATGTTTGGCTGTGAACAAACCATTCTGATTTTCAGTTTCATGTATTTTTTCAAGCTTAAATATTATGATGATGACTATGACAGAGGTAGGAAGATAAACTTTAAAGAAAATTAAGTTGGCGCTGATATTTTCTTCCATTGTAATATCACATTAGATTAAAAACACAGCTTAAAAAAACGGAATGGCCCCATTAAAGTTGGTTTGCTTATCTACAATTGTCATGTAACTTTTTTTTTTGTAGCCAATAATTTAAATGTATACTATACAGTAGTTAATCACTTCACACAAAGTATTATCTTTTGCTTTTTAATCAACATTTCAATTTTGTCTTAATAGAAAGCAGCTCGTGAATTGGATGAAAACGCTGCAGCCGTCTTTCCGACCGGTTCAGTCAAGTCATCTGAGGAGAGATTTGCACCACAAACTCTTCCTTGTGTTCAGAAGAAAAGTAGACCAAAGTCTTCATCAAATTTCACAAGCGACACCTCTCAACATTATCAAACAAAACTTCCCTCCACAAAACATTGCTCCTCTGTTGAGAAGATAGCTACCAGGCACAAAGAGCCGAGTGACACATCAAGAAGTGGATCAAGGCCACAATCATTTGCACAGGTAATGCTCTATGATACTGTTTTGCAGTTACAGTCATCCTGAACTTACTTCTCATTTTACTGCTAATGTCTCAAGGAACTATTGACTCTATTCCGAGCTTGCCCTCAATCCAGTACAGTACTTTCATAATGTAGCTTTACTTACTGCCGCTAGCAATCTGTAATCGCTGGCAGTTCACTCCTGATCATTTTTCAAGCTTTAAAGTAACATGTCAGGAATAAAAGAAAAGTTACAGTGGCGCATTAAGAAACTTAAAATAAAAATTAAATTAGCTTAGATTAAGCTGCATTTGAAGTATGTTTAGTTCAAAACAGGAGAAATAAAACTAAATGCAGCGTGAAACTATTAGGATCTTTTAAAACTTGAGATGACCTTTATTAAATGAGTGAACAGTACAATAACTAACACATCTCTTTTATAGCAGAGTCCTCAATAGCCCATTCCTTACCTTGGGATTATGAAACTTGCATTTCCTTGACCCTTTTGTTTGAGTCTAGGGTAGTCTGTTACTTTTATAAGATTCTCGTGTTTTATTTTATTTAATTCATCTATCAGGTATCCAAATAAATGTAAATCCTTTTATCTAATGTATTATCAAACTGGGTGTAAATTCTTTTTAATTTTACAGGCTCACGTAGTCACATTTCATAATTTGTTTTATGTGTTTCCTTTATTTCATTCATATGTAGTGCATTTTCACTTTCCAACTGCTTTTTTCGTTCTGGGCTACTTTCCACATTGTAGCAACATACTTTTCCAACTAGGTTACAGCTTGGATGATAATAATAATTGCAATATGGTGGTCAGCAGGCCATACAAGGTGATGAAAGAGTACGCCCTTTCTCTCTGAGCTTTGTGCAGTTGGTGAAACAACGTCACTTTTCATCCAGCTTTAGTTGTATTTTTCATCTTCGGCAAATTACTTATTGTGGGTTTTTCATTGTAATATTTTTATCATGAGGTTTATTTTTGTTGGCTTTTTCCTTGTATGATGTGAAATGAGTTCTCTGTTCTCTCCTCTGCCCTGTGTTCTTTTTCCTGAATTGTCTGCTACTTCATTAAAATAAGATCACACTGCAGAGGGCAGAGAGTAGCACAGGTCTTACATAAGTAACGTCAGTCTTTACACTCTACTAACAAGATTTCTTTTTGCTTTTTGTATCCGTTCTGATTTGTAATTGCCTCTCCATCCATTTGCTGAGAAGACAGTGATGCATATTACTGAATGCTGCAAATGATCTTTAGAGAGGAATTGAAGACAGTCTGAATATGTCATGCCATTAATCATCTAGTCGTTGATAGTCGTTGGTTATGTGCTGTAGATTTCTTTCTCTTATAAAATTGAGCATAGCTGCTTCTACTTCTAACTTGCACAGTGCTCTTATTAGAGCTTTTCCTAGGGTTTAATGTTGCTTCTGTGCTGTGTAAAAATTAAAAGAGAACTTGGCAATCGGGGAATGTTTGGAATTGTAAATATGAAGGTTCTTAAAGACTTTAATGTAAATATTGCCACAAAAATGGAGGCATAAAAAGGCATGAAAGGAAGTATGAAAATAGGATGTTAAAATTACATTATGCCTGGTCATCTGGTTTGGCAGTTGTGTGAAGACAGAGAATTAGTCACTGATTTACTAGGTGCATGGGTAGGTCACAGGGTTAACGGGATTTCGGTTTTACGGCACTTGGCTAACAACGATGTTAACCAGATTTTCCGCGCCAGTAAGCGGTTTGTTGGTGCTGATAAACTGCTCAACAGCGCTGCTTACCGGTTAACGGCACTGTTAGTCGGATCATAGGCACTTTCAATGTCGTAAATGCCATTTATTTGGTTAGTGGCAGTTTTTGATTACCAGCGCTCTGCCAATAACCGAACCCCTGCCATTAACCAGGGACTTGCTTGTACTCTGTGAAGAATAGTAGTTTCTAGGCAAATATGTGAATGATAGAGAGAAAGCAAAAAAATAAACTGAAGCAAACCAAGAACGAACTGACATGAACGTCATGGTTTGTAATGCTTTCCCTTGATATTCAAATGCACTGCATTCTCTGGGGAAGCCTTTTTACCATGTCTTGTTGCCACCCTAAAAAAAGGTGCTAAATATTTCTGTAATGCAACAACTCTGAATAGTAGTGTAAGCTTAACAAAACTTTCAAATGTAAAAGGCACTTTAGTTTTGTTACAGTCATTA
Source organism: Macrobrachium rosenbergii (assembly GCF_040412425.1). Lineage (NCBI taxonomy): Eukaryota > Metazoa > Arthropoda > Malacostraca > Decapoda > Palaemonidae > Macrobrachium > Macrobrachium rosenbergii. Next base: position 31,377,943 of record NC_089758.1, read on the forward strand.
AATTTTTTGTTATTTTACAGGTTTCCCAGGTGGCACTTGCTGTTGCCAAAATGCAGAGAAAACAGGGTTTTCCTCATGAAGCAGACAAGTACGGGAGGAGGAGTCTAACTTCCAGTAAAACATCCAGAGAAGCGGAAAATCATTTCGAGAGTTTAGTATGAAGCACTTTTAAGATGTGGTGATACTGAGCTGCTACTCAGGGAAATTGCTTACTGAATGATATACAGTAAACTGTTTTAGAAATAGAGAATGTATTTAAATAAAAGTTAATATTGTATAGCCAAGGAAAAAATTAAAATGAGTGAAGACAAAAGTGTATGCAGTATCACGAATGAAAGTATTCCTCTAGATTTCAGCTGAAAATCCTTATGGGCAGAGTCAACAGACTATAAACCCAAGAAGGCTCCAAAGGAGAGACATTTTATAGGAAAAGGTAATGTATAAATAAATTGAGAATAGAAAATAACATTAATACATCTGAAATTCAGATGCCATTTCTTCTTGCTTAAAGGACGTTAGAAGATTCCACAACTGCACTTGGTAAACTATTCCACATTTCAGTCTTACCGAAGATAAAACTCCTAGCAAACATGATAGGGTATGCAGCAGGTTTTGAAACTAGCAATACATGTGGGGTACACAAAGTACAGCACAGACAAAGGATGTTGGCCACGTGGTTCCCACACCACGAACAACGAGAGCATACTATAATGATCTCGTGCCCTAAAATCCCATGAACTTCTGCAGATTCTACCATCACTTGGCTACCGAAGGGGTACAAGCACAAAAGGGAAAGTGCACGTAGCGGAAAACAAAGGAATATCACACTTACGTGGCACACCAAGGGAAATCTCGACATCAGCGTGGGAGAACACGTAGTAACAATGGGGCACCACTATGGCTGACAACACAGTGGATGAGACAGGCCAACTCTGGTCACGTACCCAGCAGACCTCCCTGAGAGGATTTTGTGTTTTCTAGTTAGTAACAGCTGCGTAACAATCTCCATTCATGAAAGCTTTGGCTCATATCCTAGGAAAAATGCATCTTACTGTACAGATTATTTTATGAACTTATATGTGTAAATAATTTCATTTTCAAACACAATAATAGTTCCCCTAATTCAAATGAACTAATTCCAAGAGACTCGTGAACAGCTGTTCAGTTGGTAAGAAGAGAATGGGGAAAAATTTAGATGCGCTGAAGTGCATAAAAATCATATTCTTAGGCATCTGATGAAACCTATCAGTCACCCCTGGGATTTTGAATTGCAAGCATTAGACTTCTGCTGCCAAATATGGATTCTTGACCCATGGAACCGTCCTCAATAAAAAAATCATTTATAAAGCAGGTTTTGCATATATAGTACAAAGAAACAAACAAAATGCATGTCAAATAGAAAAGACAAAGGCTCACCATGAACCTAACTCCATAAAGATCACCGAAAAACAGCAAAAATACAAATGAAACATAAAAGTAGCTCCCCAACTTAACAGATGCTTTGGGGGTCTGGTCTTTCCGATAAGTAACAGACCCTATGTATAGCCTGCACTTGAATATTTTCTAGGTACTACCAGTAAACCCCACGTATTCGCGTTCTCATGATTCGTAGATTTCTGTGCGGAACATATATACACATTATTCATGAAAAATTGCCCATTAGCGGGTATTTTTCACTGAGAAATATTCCCTAATTATTGTATTTTCATATAATTTTCATGACTAAATGCACTTTTTGTGATATAACTATTAAAATACTTAGGTATAAGCATTTTTAGAATTTTTTTTTTTTGTGTTTTTGAACGCTCAAAATAGGCAGTTCAAAGTGTTTTTAGAGGGGTTTTAAGTAATCGCGGATTTTAGCTATTCCCGGGGGAGGGGGGTACGCATCCCCAACAAATATGAGGGGTTTACTGTATATTACTGCTAACAGTAATTCCACATAATTTCTAACCTAAACAAACCTGTACTTTAAACATAACATTCAATTTATGAGATATATCTAAAAATCTGTCACATCTAAATCGATAGAATAAGGAAAAATAGTCATAATATGGTAGCTGCTGAGTACAGAGGCTGAGGTGTTACTTATCAAACACTACATCATTCACCCATTCATTATATATTTCACCTTCATTACAGCGCTGAATAACCCTGATGGGTTCTGGCATTGGTCTTCAAGACCTAAATTTCATAATCAATCAATCAACTACAAAGAGATCAAAATGCACAATGAAAGGAGTATGTACTGTGCCTGTAATATTTGTTTTGTGAAACCTGCATCCTCAGAAAAAATATAAAAATCCTGTGCCAAAAGAAAAACTTTCAACAAATGTCATTTTAATGCAATACCTTAAAAGGTTCGTTCTACTATTCGAAGGTGCATCAGATTCAAACTTGCATGATGACGGTCAAACCAACAGTTATGCCTACATGACTGGGTTGTGTTCCATCATGACCAATCGTAGAGAGAAACACTGTTAGGCAAACTACCTTTTAAAATAAAAAAAAATAATTGCACCCCACATATCCCACAGCTCTTATCAATGATTTTTCGGTTGGAAAATTCATAGTAATACCCTCTAACACAAACTATAAGGCAAAAAAAAAAATCTGCAAAACAGTAGTTTAGAAATACCTGTACTATAATAGAGAATATTAGGTACTTACCAGCTCCCTTTGCCAGTGTCAAAGGTTGAGGTGACTTGGGACACACAGAAAAGAAAATGGTGACGAATGAAGCACAGCAACAGGTTTGAAAAACTTTCCTCACACATCTTTACATACATCTGCAGATCCACGTAGCACACGCACAATTATTGCCGCTGCTCGTTCTTAAGATCGATCTCCCCTACAAGGTTCGTGGCACTCTCACACTGCTTGAGAATGGCCCAGAAACACTTGTCTAAACAACTTTGGAGCTCCTGCCTCTTCCTCCCTGGAGACCTCACGTTCCTCTACATGCTCTGGCTCAGCAGCAGTTAAGTCCTCATTGGTCAGTGACATGCTAGCACTCAACAACACCCTCTTTATTCACCTCCTTGAACCTGATTTTTGTGTGAAAACCTTCTGATGTCCCTATGGATGGCCTCATCAGAAGGGAAGCCTATGAAGTCATAGAGGAATTCAGGCCATATCTTCCTCCAGACTTCAAGCTGGACCTCATCCCAAGCACCAATGGAGAAGAGCATCACACTCATTATGTTGAAGATTCTCCAATGCCCCTCAGCTGTCTTGTTGAAGCTAAATAAGTAAAATCTAAATTTAATTTCTAAGAACAAATTCTTCGAAGTGCCTCTGGCTCAGCTACCAAAAAATAATAATAATAATAATGATAGAGGTCTTTGAACTATCATGTTACAGCTGAAAAAAAAATTATAATACTGTAATAATAATAATAAGCTTTATTTAAAACACGAAATTTTCATATATAGTAGAGTACAAATATAAAACCAACAATGTACTTCTCTGAAAATTGCAGTATCACAGTTTAAAAAAAAAAAAAATTCACCTTCAGGAGATAAAATTCATCATAACATCAAAGCAACAACAAAAGCGCCAGTATACAGGTAGTCCTCTCGTTACGATGGGGATACTTTATAACGATCCCATCACTACTCAAAAATATCGTAACACAGAGGCAGCCTAGCCTACACTATGTAATCTATACATTTACTGTAGTGAACTGTTAATTCTTGCTTATTTTTAATTGGTCCGTAATTATTAATATCAGTCAATTCTTTTTTATTCTTAATTGGTCTGAAGGTTCAATGCAGATTGGAGATTTCACAGCCAGTGCACCAACGAACAAGACTTATGATAATACAAACAGAAAAACTGCGTAATATGAACAAGGATCGGCGCGCGAGTGAGGGATCAGTCAGGGCAAGAGATACAAACATCCCAGCTTCTCAGGGCAATGTACTGTACATTGTACACTGCTGCCTGTGCTCGTCGTGCCAGATTTACAATATTTTCAATGTTGTTATATAGGTATCGCCACTGTAACTCTGAAATATCGTAACTGGTATCGCCATCGTAACTTCGAAATATCACATTTTGAAACATGGTAGCTCAAGGACTACCTGTACCTTATGAATGAAAGCCTCACACAAACCTGCAAGCATAATAAAACCTAATCATTAATTTGATAAATTGTGCATTACTGTAAAAGTCTATTCCACACAAAACCCACAATGCATATATCATGGCATCTGGTTTCTCATGAGCTTCCATAAAATCACAGAAATAAAACAAAAAAGACTGAGGAACTTAAGATGGAAAATGTATACCCTAAACAAACATATCTTTGCATAATATAAAACTGACAACAAAACTGTCTGTTAAAACATCGTATCACAGTTTGATATTTAGAACATTGCACCCATCTCTTCACAAAGAAATTCAATATACATAAAAGAAAATGCCACAAGAAATAATGGCAAAACATTTGCACACCACTTTCCCTGGAGGGTTAGTTTCTGGGTTTCAACAAGCACCGTATCTTTGGGTGACGCAGCTTTATCTCGCAAACGTTTAAGGGGCTTGGGCACGTACGCCATTTTTTAAAAACATTTTCTTGGTAGTAACTCATGCACCATATATATGCTCTATTTGTACTTTCCAAAAGCAACAGGCAAGCTCTACTCGTCTTTGTAAAGCCATCCATGAATGTTGTACATACCTCATAATTTTGATACAAATGGAGGGATGCTGTTTAAAAAGATGGCCGTTCTGCCAATGGAGTGAGTTTCCATTAGTTGCTGAATGCGAAGGACCAAATCAAGGCAAATTTAAATTATGAAAGAATGGAAGGAGTTAATGCTTACTGGAGAATACTTATGAAAGTGGCTGTTGGGGATGTAATGAGAGTCACAGAGGAGAAGTGAGGAAGACTGCACAGTGCATTCTACAGTCTGGAATAGATGAAGTGTGTTTGTGGAAGCCAAAGCAGAGTGTGCGGTAGGACAGCTCAAGTCGTCTCACCTTTTATGTGGCAAAGTGCGGATACTGAACAAGAATGACAGAAAAGCTTGTTGCAGTACAGTAAACCCCCGTATTCAAGGCCTCACGATTCGCGGACTCGCCTGTCCACGGATTTCTTTGTGGAACGTATATACACATTATTTGTGGAACATTCACCCATTCGCAGTATTTTTCACCGAGAATTATTCACTAATTACTGTATTTTCATATAATTTTCATGACTAAATGCAATTTTTATGATAAAATTATTAAAACACTAAGGTATAAGCACTCTTAGAACTTTGTTTTGTATTTGAACTATTAAACTAGGTAGTTCTAAGTGTTTTTAGAGGGGTTCTAAGTATTTGCGGATTATAGCTATTTGCGGGGGGCGGGTGGTGTGATACGCATCCCCGCGAATACAGGGGTTTACTGTACAAGTATTTATGCAGTAAGAAGACTGAAACGGTGAAAAATGGAGATATAAAGAAAGTGTAAAAAGGTAGGCTATGGCTTTTCCTGTTGTTAAATCACTTTAAAATAATTGTAACTAATTTTTCCTACTATTGCTGTTAAAATAAACTTAGGACAACAACCAGCTGTACAGCTATTATTGCTGTTAAAAAACTGGTTTATAATCATGATGAATGAGCTACAGCCATTACATATTTCTTATCAATTTCATAATCAGGTGCAGTTTAACGTTACAGCACCTTTTAACGTCAAAAATAACCACCTATAGCTGTCACTGCTAAACTGATTATTAACAGTAAAACAGGTTTTGACGTAGGAAAAGCCTATTTTTGGTAGTCGGCGTTGAGTCCTTAAGGAGTTACCTTCCATGGTAGACCATGGAAGGTAACTCCTTGGGGACGAAACAAGGGACTACGCTATAAAAATAAACAGATACAGATATCGTTATTGTTAAATCAATATAAAAGCTATAGATATTAATGCATCATTAAATGAATTCACAGCACTCATGACCAGCTATATAGTACAGTAGAGTACATACTATTCGTTAATTTATGATAATAACCAGCTGGGAATGTCAGCTGTTACACAAATATATCATAACCAAATGTATCTGTTATATTTATTAAAAATAATCTATAATAAAATCCAGTTAAAACTCTTAATTGTTTTTAAATTACTTATAATCACAATAACCAGCTGTAGCTATTAGTTCTGTCCTCATTTTTGTTGCTCTGATGAGCAAGCCAGTCGAAACAGCATCAGGTAAGAGACCGTTCTCAGAAACATACTCGGGTCACCTATATGTGAAGTGAATGGTTGACGAAGGACACAATCTTTTCCAAACAGAACAGGAAATTATCATAAGTTGGAACATTCACAAGTAACCACAGCTTGAGTACAAATGTGTTCTCACTGAATACACAGTTCATGTATATAAGCTTGCATTTATTTCTTTGTGATTCATCTTGAGTATTAATTGCTAGTTTCTTTTCATTGTATTTTTCCACATATGGGCTGTCCATTCTGCAAAGGTGTGTTTACCTGTCAATGACCTTCTGGCCTTATTTTACACGAAGTCTCTCTTCTGAATATTAAGTGGCTAAAATTATCATTTATCACCATTACACTGCACAGTTTAAGTCGCAAGGCGTCTCTTCCATGCAAAAATGTTACAACCCAAAACAGCTGAATTCTCAATAATCCATCAAATTATTCACTGAACAGATTAAAAACTTAAGGTTATTCAACAGAGTACCAGGAAACATATTCATGCAACATCAACAATGCCTACTGCAAAGCAAAAATATCCATATTCCCATGATAGACTTGTATGCTGTATTTTCAATTACATTAATAACCCATTCAAGTTAAGTCTACCTTAGTTTAACCAGACCACTGAGCTGATTAACAGCTCTCCTAGGGTTGGCCTGAAGGATTAGACTTATTTTACGTGGCTAAGAACCAATTGGTTACCTAGTAACATGACCTACAGCTTATTGTGGAATCCGAACCACATTATACCGAGAAATGAATTTCTATCACCAGAAATAAATTCCTTTAATTCTTCATTGTCCGGCCGGGGACTCAAACGCGGGCCCAGCAGAGTGCTAGCCGAGAACTATACCGATCCATCTGACGAGACACTATCAAAATATGAGTCAAGTCTATTTCCATAATCAGGCTTGAGATGACGGGTATTTGTACTGTAATGTCTTTTCTTCTGCTAGCATGAAATGGTTTTACTAACGTAACCTCACATCATATACAGTGTATCCACTCACACAAATGCTATTCGTGCTATAAGATTCCCTATAACCAAACCATGATCTTTGATTTTCTCACGAAGTGTTACTTGAAGAACTGTTTGTGCTGATACAGATGGTTGGTCACATGAAGCCGTTGATCATAAAATGCCTTACACCAATACCATTTTGTTGGTCTACCATGATTTGTGCCTTGGTACATTTTTGCTAGAGTGTCGTTCACACCATCTGCTTTCTTTTGATGTTGACTTGATACACAAAGCCCTCACCAGCTACAGCTGCTACCTAAATTCACTTTTGAAGGGAACATTCATAATCAAACAGTGAACCTTCAACATCAACTTTCTCTTGCAAAGCATTTTTCCACCCTTCAGACTCTGCATTTAGGGGTTTCTTGTCCTTACAGCTAAGCTACACAAGCATCTTTGGTCTTCCAATTCCTGTGGCTAATTAGTCCTTGAGAGGCAAGACAGGTCTTTTTTTTCCACGGTTAGATCTCATGTTTTATACAACTTTGCCTCTTCTTCAGGCATGTACCAGTCTTCACATGTAAATCAAGAGTATTAAGGAACTGTAGTCATATCTTAGGAAGTAATCCAGTTAATTTCTGTGTTGACCCTTATTTCCAATCTTTTCAACACTTCCAATTGATGCTCAGGTGGCTTATTAATTGTGTCAAGTGTAATCTTCTCATGTATATCACCCCTAAGTTTCTCCAGAAGATAGGTAATGGTGTCATAGGTTATTTCTGAGTTCAGCAGGGACACTTTCATGCAGCCATTTCTGTAAAAAGAACAACTTACATCAGACTACTTCACAGTGAAAAATTGGATAGAACATTTACACAAAACCTAAGTACTTAATCTGAGGTGCAATCAAGGACAGAACCCTTTATTGCCAAAGGGAATTTTTCACTGCTACCTCAAGCTCTTTCAAGTGCTGTTGTGAAGAACCTACTGTGCTGCATAAAAATAACCTTCTTCATAAAGACGTAAACAGTGATATGTACACAAGTCTAGATAGTGAAGTTAAGCACAATGCTGGAAGAGGTAAGATATATTATCAGAAAAACAGGCAGATGATGCTGAAAAAGCCCAGTATGTACTATATTCAGAGAGTCGCACTGGTGTTAGGTTAGCCCACCTATTTATCAATGAAATATCCACGAGTGAAAGATCAGGAAAATCTGTGTAAATTGGAGGTATGGATTGATAATAACATTATCATTTCATATTTTGCAAAATAAGAAATGAGGAAACATAGCCTAATGGTTGGATATCGGAAGTCATACCAAAGAAAAGGGACCTACCTGAATATACATCATTTGTGATGTATATTTCATATGCTAATTCCCAATAGGTTAGAGAAGGAAAGTGATAAAATGCTTAGGGATGAAGAAGCTGGTTTTAAAAAAGGCAGGAGTTGTACAGATTAAATATTTATGGCAAGACATGCAGCAAGGTACATTTAAAAATCCCCTTCCAATGGCTTTAGTGGATTATGAAGAGGCATTTAAGAGAGTCCACAGACCAAATTACAGTGGAATGTCAAGCATAATTCTGGTATCCCTGTTAATATGTAAAGATAATTAAAGGTATCTATGAACAAAAAGTTACAAAGTTAGTCTTAATGGAGTCTTATCAAGTGAACTGGAAGTAAACGGTGGGGTGGTATAAGGGAGAGCTATGTTACCTTTGCTGTTTGTCCTTCTCACTGATCTTATAATAGAAAAATCAGTGCATAGATATGGAAAGGAAGGTTTAAACTGGAGTAACAAAGGAAACTTGACAGATTTATGATATTCAGATGGCGCCATATTCATCAGCAAAACACCACAAGCTTTACTATGCTTGCTTAATAGAATGCATCAAATATATGAGGTGAGAGATGGAACTTCAGATATATAAATCTAAGAAAAACATACGTATGTAACGCAGATGGACTATAGTACCTGAAGAGATGAAATATTACTGTAGTACATGGAGAATGGATTATTGGGGTTGTGTCCTTAAAATACTTTGGAACAATGATTTCCTATACAGGTTCTCATGAATTGGAATTTTGTTAAAAACAAGAAGAAAACAAGGAGGAAATCAAACAATAAAGGCTGAATAAGTTCTGGAAATCAACTATACAAACACTGCACATGAAAGTACGATTATATAAATTGGTCTAGAATGATCTGTGTTGCTATACTGACATGAATCATGGTATGAAAATGAAACTACATAAGGTTTTGTTGATTTGAGAATAGTGATTTAAGAAGAATAGGAGTAAGTTGGCAGGATGAAGTCAGAAACATTATCATACTGGAAATTAAAGTTCTGGAAGATGACAAGTTAATGACAAAAGCAAGAAGATCACCTGGACATGTCTGTCATATCACCCTGGGGAGAATGTTTGTGATATGTCATCTAGGCTCCTAAGGGGCAACATAAGTTGGAAGACCTAGATGTATTTGGATGAGAATTATGAGACTAGAGGTCAGAGATGGGCGGAGAATGGTTTTCGTGATTTATGTCTATTAAAACTGGCATCACAATACCTAGGTCACTGGTGCCGTGGTGTTTGTGAAAGCATAGGTAAGATATGAATGGTGGACTCTCACAGACGCCATCTGCATAGCATGTCACTGGAGAAAATCATGATATTGCTTGTTTTTATCTATTTGCTGTGGATTTATGCATAAAACTTTAAATGTTAACATATCACTAGAGATTTTGAAAGGGTGTGACCACTAAATGTTGAGATTCATTGCTGGATTACAGTGGGAAGAGAGTATTACATATGAGGAACTGGTAGAGATGCGTTACCAAGAGGTTGGGAAAATGACTGAGATTGGTTTAGACATGCGATGAGAAGGGATGAGGAACAGCTGGGAAGAGACATAGGAGGAAGGAGATTTGTAGGAAGGCCCTGGAGATCCTGAAGAAAGGGGGATAGATGAAGACCCAGACCTGATGGGGGATCAGGCCGTAAGCACAAGACAATCTTCTGTCATCTATGATACCTTAGTACGTTACTGCGCTTGTATGCGAGAGCTTATTAAAGAGGCAGCCATAGCATTCCAACCAACGAACAGAATAATATGAGCATATATTCACGAACAGAAATTCTTATTTACAGTTTTCCCAGGTTTTTCCAAAAGTGTATATGAAATACTTCGATGAAAATTTGATTTCCACTATTCATTGTAAACATTTACGAAATCTTGTACAGTATATGAAAGAGATAAACAGATATCAGGAAGTGCTTTGGAGTAATTCACTGACAGAGAGAGAGAGAGAGAGAGAGAGAGAGAGAGAGAGAGAGAGAGAGAGAGAGAGAGAGAGAGAGAGAGAGAGAGAGAGAGAGAGAGAGAGAGAGAGAGAGAGTCTAAATAAGTTACTCAGCCAGAAAAATGCACACAATTAGGTTCAAACTGATTCACTCATAAATGAATGTGGAATATCACACTGCATAAATCCAGTACTAAATACAGTACCTATAATAACAATTTTATTAGTCAGTACAAAACTTACTGGTAAAATTGTCCATGATTGATTGATTGATTGATTTAGACTACTGAAATCGTCCATCAATGTTTTAACATGAAGAAAAAAGAAAACAAAACTTGAAAATATTAAAAAGACCACATAAATTTTATACAAAGTTCATCTGACCATGAATGACACCAACAAAAATTTGCTCAAACATGTTTCCATCACCCTAACCTACCCTACCCCAGGGCAACATTACCAACACAAGTAAAGGCTTATGAATACAGTTGTATTATGTAGCTTGATGGTGCAGTTAAATTATTCGTGTTCTTGCAAAATAGAATAAAATGAATTGTACTGTTTCATGAACATGCTACTTCATGTGAATAACATTCCGAAAATTCGTTTGGGATTCTGACAATCCTTGAAGGATCTATCCAAGAATTGTCATTTGCTGCTGACTGAAATCACGGCATTTAAGTTAAGTATAATTTGTAATTAATGTTGTACTGTGATCTCTACATCTGCACACTGGCTCATAAGGGGTGGATTACTTCTGTCGTCTTTCTTTTTTGTACTGATGGCACATACACATACGGGGATTTATGTGCTCTTCTGTTCTTTCATTACCAGCTCCATTCCAAAAAGTCTGCCAATAATTTAGTATAACATACTTCAGCAATGTTACAAGACTGCTTCAGGGAATCTTTAAGTTGCATCCAATCATACTGGCTGCAGACCCCTAACACCTATACCTCTTTGTATGAGTTAAGGAATGCATTTAATCGGCAAAACAGAGGGAATTCTTAGAAATTCTTTTTCAACTGCTTCCATGGCACTTGAAATGATTACAAATGTTTTGTTTGTCTTTAAAAACTTTTACAACAGAAAAGACGGCAGACAACTATCCTATGGAAAACAAACAACATGGGATAATAAGAATCAAATCGGATGATTTCTGGGAGGAGCTGTTCTCTAAAGTTATTCTAGCAAAATTATTTGACAGATATGAAAGGATTTAGATTATAAGGGACCCTTATATTTGATGAAACTTTCACCTAGCTTAGGTCTCACTGCACTCAAATACAATACTAAGTACTGAACTCATCCAGGCCGTTCTGTGCAAAATCTTCACTCATAGTATGTCTGTCTCTTGTACAGATATGCTAGTTTATGTCCATTGCAATTACAATACAAATTTAAAATAATTACCTTCCATTTATGTGCTTCACCACTCCTACTATCCAGTCCTTATGTTCATCTTTCGTTCCCTTCAGCGTTAACTCAAACGTTTTCTTAAACTGCAAATCGCACAAATCTGATGGCGGGCAGCTGAAAGGAACGCCAAGGGTCATACGAAGCGTCCTGACACTTTTGTAAATCCTGCTCAAACTTTGCTTGAAGGCCCTGACAGCGCCAGCAGTGTTCAGCCTAACACGAATAACCTTCAGCTTAAAGCAGTAGCTCAACACCTCTTGCTCTCCTAAACTGCCAGTGAAATTGGTGAGGTGACCCCAGGGGTTCAAAGAGTTAATGAATTCATCTGAAAATTTGCTGCCATAGTAGTTATCATGATTCCAAAAGTGTAATTCAGTCAATACTGGAACTATTAGCTTATTTTCCTTTTTTTTAAGTTTTGACTTCTGACTTTTGATGTCCTTCAGTATAGGCAATAGCTCTTTGATATCATAAGGATCAACATCAATTGAGATGTCAATCTTCAGAGTGCTCAGATTCACACTGAGAGCACGATAAAACCTGAGCCCAGAAACAACATGTTTTTCATTCAAATCCCAATCTTCATGAGGTAACAGGTCAATAATTTTATACCCAGCATCCTTATTTTCCAGGGTTTCTAAGTAGAAACTCCACCAAAAGTTGAAATCTGCATACAGAATACTTAGTTTCTCCAGTATCTCAAATATTTCGGATATTTCCTTTAATGTCAAAGTCTTTGTAATTGCCAAACTTCCTGTCATGTACTTGATAACTTCGAGCAAACTTTGCCACTCACTGTTTCCTTCCACTTCAGCATTAATATCTGCAAAAGACAGCTTCCTATCAGAAGTTAAGCTATTAGCTAAATATGCTCCAGCTAGGTATTCCATTTGCGTTTTATGCAGAAAAGCAAAAATTTTTTCCGACATGTCCTCATTCTCCTCTGTTTCACAGTACAAATAAGTGGATAAAAAGTCCAATACATCAACTGATCTCTTCTTGCATTCTTTCTCCATGTTCTTGAATTCCGTCTTTGTCAAACACAAGAGATCTCCTTCGAGAAGCAGCAACCAAGCTTGGTGACCCAAACAGAAAAATATCTCATCAAGTTCCTGCTCAAGCTTTCCTCTGCCCTTTTTCTCTAACCGATCGCTTAGTCTTTTCTGACAAAGCCTGAAGATTTCTAGATACAGCATGGTGGCCGAAGTAATTCTGAAAACAATTGAGGAATCCTCCCTCCAAAGATATATGAGAAGAGAAAGGGTCAATGGAAGCTTCAAGTGCTCATCCAAAACTTTTCCAGTAGTTTCCATGTACTCCAGGAAAGAAGAAAGTTCTTTCCGGCGGCGCCTCTCATCTTTCTCCACTGCCCCAAATACCTTCTCCGAAAAAATTCTTAAACCACGTTCATCAAAGCCACATATCTGAATTGGGAGAGAGGAAACATTAAAATTCTTAGCAATATAAGTAGCATCGTCTTTGAATTCAGGACGAGTTGTCAGAAGGATACGCTGATCGCACAATTTACAAAAAATATCTTTTACAAGCTCTAGAGACTTGCCTTTCTTGGCTTCATCAAACCCATCTACAACCACAAGTATATCAAGGTCCTTCAAAGTGGGTATTATGTCACCAGAATCAAATTCCTTACAGGTTTTCACCATGCACTCTTCTTTCAGAAACTCGATCAGTGTTTGTGATCGAACTCTGCGAACTTCAACAAAGATGATTAAGTCGAACTTGTCAAGCCCGTCTATATTTGGATCCTTTTTGCACCATCCATGGATTACATAATGGCATAAAGAAGTCTTGCCACATCCAGCTAATCCATACATCACAAGTGCAGATGGTTTCTGTTCAGAGCCCCTGATTCTTTTGGTAACAGTGAAAATGTCTGCTATTTCAATGGTACTTCTCGTGGACTCGATTTTTAAAGGAGTGAAGATTGTGTCCACTTCATACTTACTTAAAGGAGTATTTTCTATTTCTTCCTCAGTCATCCAAATGCATGGATTCAGAATTCGCAGTCGGCTATATGATGAGCGAAATTCTTCTTTTCCTTCGTGTATCATGTGGAACTTTAGGTCTTTTCTAAATTTCTTCACATCCTCTAAGTAAATCTGTAAATCTATCTGGTAAATTTCAACAGAAACAATACTCTGTATGTCATCTTCCATACGTTTTGTATTGTCTGAGAAGTCCTTGTCTACAACAACACCAATGCCCACATATATATCTTTAAGAAGTTGTTTAAGGTTGTCAGTCATGGGAATGAGTTCATTGCAAGCAATACCATATTTATGGCAAATCTTGTTTCTCATTTTTTTCAGATCTTCGACAGCCGTTTTAGCAGTGTCACTCAACTGATTGGTAAGGTCTTTAAATACTTCTGTCATGATAATAAATGAAAAAGATATATCAAAATCCACCTCATTTAGGTCTTTATCTAACAGGTCTTTATGCAACTTTGTGATTTTATCTTTTATAGTCCTGTTACTCCAGCCTATGTCTTGAAGGTACTGGCGCAAAGTCTTAGTGCCTCCAACAGAATTAACTGATGTGTGTGAATACATTGCTCTTACCACATCACACATGACATTTTGTCCAATCAAATTCACGCACTTGAATAATTTGCTGAAGGTGAAGTCATCTTCGTTGAATCCTTTTGGTAAACAAGGTCCTGGCAATTGCTTAGGTGAAGCCATTTTGACATATAGTCTCCTACGAGAACCTGCAAAAATTAAGATCTTATTATGGTTTTCAGTGAAATGAAAACTCTTTTAAACAAGTAAAATACAAAACCTTACAAAAAATGATGAGTAAGTTAAGTAAAATACAGTATTTCTACATGTCTGTAAATTGCTGTATATAATCCTTTGAATCTATTATCAGGCAGTATGCATAGAAGAGATTAAAAATCAAAACACCACCTAGTGTAACCAATGTGGTAGTTATAAGAAATATGAAGCCTCTCACTCATCTGTGAACCAAAGACGAGAGCCAACTGGAGGAGAGGGGAGGAAGTTATTCCAAGTTACAGCAGTAGATTTGTATATATAAGAAGACAGGAGGGTTCTATCCTTCAACCTTCTAACCTTGGAATGAGTAGTAATATTAATGCAGGTGAAGCAAAGGTCCACAAAGAGAACAAAGATCTAAGGCTAGACAGGATATGTACACCATAAGTGCGGTTATGCAGGTTTAAGAATGTTCCATGGGGGATTTCCACCCTCCTATGGTTCATGCAGGATACTTCATGGGTGAAATTAGATTGGAATGGGATACATCCCTTGAAATTCCAACAACATACATGAGCAAGGTTAAAGGAGGGTCCAGGAGTGCAGGTGGGATGTGTGATTTTAAATAACTATAGCCTTGTGATGACAATTGCACACATGAAGCAAATATTCAAATACTTCCCTCTTATTCACAGTATACTCCACAATCACTCTTGCTCTTAATTACTTTACTATATTTCAATTTCCCTTCTACAAAATCCAAGTACTGTACCCCAATTTATTTCCCAATAATTGTTTGAGAAGTACAGATCAAGGTATACACATAACCTTTAAGTTTGTCCCAACTCTGAGTGCAAAATACACATGCCCTACATGGTAAGTATTTGGGGAGGCGTAATTCGTCAGCTGTTACAGTATATCTTAATACTCTGCCCATGTCATGAGTGAATGTTTTATGCCAATATGAAACCGTCCTTAGGCTTGGGTTAATTAACTTAAGTAATCAGGTTAGTCCGACTGTGGTCCCTGTGACTTAGGCTACAACCAAATGTGGGCTACAAAGTGCATCTGAATGAGAGTAAAGAACTGTTTCTAAAATAAATATAAAAAAATTTAATCTTTCAATAACACAATCTCACATTTTAGGAGCAATGATGGCATGCGTCACTTTACCAAATAATAAAAATGACATCGTTTGCAATTAATATTAAATTTTGAGTGAAATATTTTGAAAATAAAAATAACCGCTCGACATGCAACGAGTTTGGGAGATGGACAAAAATAACAATTCTTAGCATAACATATGCCAGCCAGAATTAATACTTTTAAGCCACTTTTTTCACCGTATGTGCTTTAACAGTATTGGTTTAGTTCAAACAAGAAAGAAAACTACATAGTATTATATAGTACAGTACTAACATAAGCTGAGTACCAGTAGTAGAAGGGAATGATCCTTGTGCTCCATATTATTCAAGCAAGTTGCTTGGCCTTTGATTCCATAACTCTACCTATCTTAATCTTATCAAACTATACTGTATTAACCTATCCTTACTTACCACTGATCAAATCCTATTTGGCCATTGTCTACAATGCATGAATTTCTGTAAAACCATAAAACACAATGCAATCATCCTTATCCTATTCAAAATACAGTACTGTACAGTAACAGTAAACCAATTCTGAATAAATAACAATCACTCTTCAATGTTCTCTAAAATTGCACAATAAGTTCCTCATAAGATCTGGAAGGCCTATGGTTGAAACACCTATGTTGGTTGATTTTGTAAACAACCATCGCAGGACACAACCTACAATGGTGGCTATCAGAGGACATACCTGGGGAAGAGTCCCATGGCTTAGGCTACATTCCCCTATATCTCCCAGCCTCAAGGTGAGGAATGTGCTCCTGTTACCCCCATTAGGAATCAGTGTTCAAGGTCTGATGGATGTACAGTATTTCTTTATTTCACTTATAAGATTCATGGGGGGTCTAGATCAGGTTAAGATAGTGGCCCTCTGGCTCGCCAACTACCAGTCTATGTATGAAATGAGTGCTGTGTTTAGTCGGAGGCCCCTGGGGATAAACACAAAGACAAACAAATGAGTAAATAACATAAACGAAAACATAAACAAATGATGGTAAATATCACAGCTAGAGACTGGCAGGAATTGGGCCATGGTAGTAGTCTGTAATTTTACCTCACCTCCTGACTGAATATGGGCACAGACCATACGTCAGATAAAATTATAATGCGTCTCTGTATAGGTTAGGTAGGGGGCCCATAACTCCCCAAGCTGGGTAAGGAAATATGCCTTAGTTGAGGTTAAGTTAGATTGCATCCCTGTAACGGTCCTTGCTACACTTTCATTATTGGGTTTCCATAGTTACTTGACAGCCTTAAGGGGAATGGGAAAACACAAAAACAAGTGGTTTGAACAAACCTGTCTTGTTTCCAACACATACAATAACTGGATAAACAGTGAGAAAAATATAAGATTCCCGAGAAAAATATACAGTTCGTGAGGAAACTTTATGATTTGTGAGAAAAGTGCACGGTTCATGAGGAACATATAGACTATAGGCTATGGTTCATGAAAAAAAATATGGTTTGTGAGAAAAATGCACGGTTCACGAGGAACATATAGGCTATAGGCTATGGTTTATGCAAAAAATATACAGATTGTGCAGAAAATACACAGTTCATGAGGAACAAATAGGCTATTGGCTATGGTTCATGCAAAAAATAAATGGTTTGTGAGGAAAATACATAGTTCATGAGGAAAAATATATAGTTCACGAGAAAAATATATGCTTTGTGAGAAAAATACATGGGTTGTGAGATGAGTATACAGTTCGTGAGACAAATATACAGTTCACGAGGAAAATATAGGCTAGACGCCATGGTTGGTGCAAAAAATATATGGTTTGTGAGGAAAATACAGAGTCTGTGAGGAAAAATTTACAGTTCATGACAAATATATGGTTCGTAAGACGAATAGGCTATATGGTTGGTTAGAAAAATAGGCATATACGATTCATGAGACAAATATAGTTCATGAGAGAAATATACGGTTCGTGAGACAAATAGCCTTGAGCCTACCATTCATGGGAAAAATATACTGTTTGTGAGACAAATAGCCTAGAACCTACATTCGTGGGAAAAATATACTGTTTGTGAGACAAATATGCGGTTCAAAGGGAAAAATATATGGTTTGTGAGACAATTATGCGATTCATGAGACAAATATGTGGTTCGTGGGAAAAATAGATAGTTCGGGAGACAAATATGCGGTTTGTGGGAAAAATATACAGTTCGTGAGACAAATATACGGTTCGTGAGACTAATACACAGTTCGTGAGAAAAATATACAGTTTTTGAGACAAATATATATTTCATGAGGGAAATATGCAGTTCATGGGAAAAATATACGGTTCGTGAGACAAATACATGGTTCATGAGACGAATATATGGTTCCTGAGGAAAATATAGGGTTCGTGAGACAAATATGCGGTTCATGAGACAAATATGCGGTTCATGAGACAAATACATGGTTTGTAAGACAAATATGCGGTTCATGAGACAAATACATGGTTTGTAAGACAAATATGCGGTTCATGAGACAAATACATGGTTTGTAAGACAAATATGCGGTTCTTGGGAAAAATATACAGTTCGTAAGACAAATACGCTGTTCTTGGGAAAAATACACAGTTCGTGAGACAAATATACAGTTCGTGAGACTAATACACAGTTTGTGAGACAAAAATGCAGTTCACGAGGCAAATATGCAGTTCGTGGGAAAAATATACGGTCCGTGAGACAAATATAACGTTCGTGAGACAAATATATGGTTCGTAAGACAAATATACAGTTCGTGAGACAAATATGCGGTTTGTGAGACAAATATACGGTTCGTGAGACAAGTATACGGTTTGTAAGACAAATATGCAGTTCGTGAGACTAGTATACACGGTTCGTGAGACGAATATACGGTTCCTGAGGAAAATATACGGTTCGTGAGAGAAATATACGGTTCCTGAGGAAAATATACGCTTCGTGAGACGAATATACGGTTCCTGAGGAAAACATACGGTTCGTGAGACGAATATACGGTTCCTGCGGAAAATATACGGTTCGTGAGAGAAATATACGGTTCCTGAGGAAAATATACGGTTCGTGAGACGAATATACGGTTCCTGCGGAAAATATACGGTTCGTGAGACGAATATACGGTTCCTGAGGAAAATATACGGTTCGTGAGACGAATATACGGTTCCTGCGGAAAATATACGGCTCGTGAGACGAATATACGGTTCCTGAGGAAAATATACGGTTCGTGAGGCAAATATATGGTTCGTAAGACGAATGTATGGTTCGAGAGACGAATATAGGGTTTGTAAGACAAATATACGGTTCGCGAGACAAACAGGATAGGCTATACGGTCCCCGGGGAAAATATACGGTTCGTGAGACAAATATACCGTTCGCGAATTGAAGTAATTAATCACATTAAGCTCGTTACTAAGCAGAATATCCTCCCCTTCCTGGATACCCTTCCTCCTTACCTATTTAACCGTGTTCAACAATTTCCTCAGGATTTTCCACTGCAGGTAGGATGTCCATCCTACGGTAGGATATCCAGCTTTCAAACTGGTTTAAGATATCCAACGAACACCGAGAAGAAACAACGGTTAGCTATTAATACAAAAAAAAGGGTGGACTTCAAGTGTCATGAGACGGTGATAAGGATCTGTTGTAGTAGTAGTAGTAGTAGTAGTAGTGAGAGTAATGTAAACAAAGAGGAGGTTTGGCCTTTGCAACGCCTCCCCATAGAGGGCGTAACTTCTTGTATGTTTACTGTAAGGTTGCTGGTTTCTGTCTTTGATAATCTGATTTGTTTCTTGGCCAATCTGAAAAAGTGCGTTTGAAGTTGCTGGGTTCTAAAAGTACGATTAAAGCTGCTGGTTTCTTCATTTGCTAATCTGGAAAAATGGAGAAAAAATTTTAGCAGTAATGAGTATTATCTTTGGATTCATGAAAACGAATGAAAATGGTCATATATATGAGGGCACATCCATCCAAATACAGTTATAACATTTAATCACTGGGGAATTAGTGTTATTTAGTGATATGAGAAGAATGCTGCAGTATATAGTCAGTTATGGAGCATTCAAACTGCTGGAAATCTTTGACCTTAATCTTTGCCTTTTAAGAAGGGCAAACGTAGTAAAAAAAAAAAGTACAATCTTTAAATATGCAGTCTTTCATAAAATGAGGTATTGTCTATAAAACACCACATACTAAGTTAAAGATAAAGAAACCTGGATGAGAGTGGAGAGTGCAATATATTCTGTTTTGGAAAATAAACCAGCACATTCAAAGTAACTGTAGGCCTATACAATGAGCCACAAGACAGTATAAAGCCTTTCCTGCTAAGATCATTCATATTCTTACTGTTGTGACGCATTTTTTTATAGGTTTATTTTGTGAGTGAAAAAACTGAAACTCATAGTCAAGTTCAATAAGCACTTAAAGAATTTTCCATTCCAGGAGATGGAGAAAGATGGCGTAGTTATTTGTTTTGGTGTTTCCTTGTACTGAGAGAGAGAGAGAGAGAGAGAGAGAGAGAGAGAGAGAGAGAGAGAGAGAGAGAGAGAGAGAGAGAGAGAGAGAGAGAGAGAGAGAGAGAAGCTCCTCGAATAGACTTATATGATGGGGCTAACTGTCTCTCTTTCATATCGTCCTTTATAAGTCCAGTGGTTATATATATATATATATATATATATATATATATATATATATATATATATATATATATATATATATATATATATATTTTTTTTTTTTCTTTCGTATACTTAATGATATCCGTACCACATATCACATTCTATCGTACACAAGGAATGGTCAGACTTTATATAAACGGCAGAGCTTAGTTTTATTAAGGGTTTTCTTATTCCCATCTTTTATTTTTTCACAAGAATGCAAATCTAAAGTTAACATAACGCACTCTCTCTCTCTCTCTCTCTCTCAGTGGGTGATGTAGGCCTAAGATCCTGATTCTAGCTATCTTCAGAGTTGAGAGTAAACAGTTTCTTTTGCTTCGTCACAATGATTCGTTCGTAATCTTCTTCCTTTTGAAATTAAGCATCCATATCTTGATTTACTTAACTGATAATTTTGACTTTTGTGATAAACTATCGAACCCAGATTACTACACTCCAATGACCAATGAGAACTAGGCCGAAGTATATATGAGAGAATTCAAGAGAATTCGGTTACATGCTATTTGCAAATGATGTGTTTATTAAGTTTTC
This sequence comes from Macrobrachium rosenbergii, assembly GCF_040412425.1. NCBI lineage: Eukaryota > Metazoa > Arthropoda > Malacostraca > Decapoda > Palaemonidae > Macrobrachium > Macrobrachium rosenbergii. Next base: position 31,398,902 of record NC_089758.1, read on the forward strand.
TTCTTCTTCTTCTTTTGCATGAGTGAGAAAAAGGCTTGCAATTGATAGAGAGTCAAGCGCAGAACGATTGAGGTTTTACGTGAAAGATACCACTAAATATTTGCATAAACAGAATGTGTTAACAAGACAGTACTCTGAAGTTAAGGCGAAATTTCAAAGTCTACGTCTTAAAAAAAAACACACACACACACACACACACGTACGCATGCATGCACACGTACATATTCCCTCATCTGTCACCAGTTGTCGTTAGTGGCTATCAGCAGCATTCCGGTGGCTGGTAGCTGACGCCCTTGGGGTTGACAACTGTCAGTCTAGGTCTGACAGTGGACGGTGTGAACGTCAGACTGGTGAGTGAGTGAGTGTGTGTATGGACGGGTTCGACGACGGCAAGGCTGAGCGCTGTTACACAAAAGCAAACATTATTTTTCCTTTTTTGAAAGAGTGATGGTAACAATTAACATTACGCTTTGCTAATGCTCTATAGTTTTTCGCTCGATGATCATATTCTGAATAATTCGTGAACATTTTGGGCGGATCATGGACCATCTGTGGACCCCAACAACTCGTATTAAAAAGTTATCTGATTATAACTTTTGAATGTGGGTCGTATTATCAGTCCTATGATGGGGAATCAACACTTGAATTCTGTAACTATCGAAATCAATTTCACACTCTAGTGAGTTGCCCAGTTCGTTTTGTAATATCAACACTATTTTCGTTATTGTTGTTGTGTATAGAAATTAATATTTGTTATTGGCGGTCTTCTTCTTCTCATATGTTAACGTTAACGAAGCCCCTTCACCGGGAGGCTGTAATAGAACACAGTTACGAGGATTTGGGTTCGCCGTGTTCTTTGTATGTCCTCGAGGCTTTTAGGTCTGTTCGGTTGTTCCAACATTATAATTTTCTCGTTGGCTGATGTACTTGATAAAATCCCTTTAGTTAGATGTTAAATTTCTTTTAGTTAGTTGTTGAAATTCTTTTATTTAGTTGTTCAAATTCCGTCAGCTCAGAAGAACATCTACTTTGCACCTCGAATTATTTTCTTGTGTGCCCTGTCCCTTCATATTATGCCTGAGAGCTACTGTAAAAATGATTATATATATATATATATATATATATATATATATATATATATATATATATATATATATATATATATATATATATATATATATATATATATTCTTCTAACTTTTCCAGGAGTTAACCGATCGAGGACATTTTCGTGGGGAACAATGGCGCCATCTTTGCTGGCGAGGTTAGGAACCTTCTTTTACGTCGTTCATCCGAACTCGACGACCTTTCGGACTGCAGAAGAAGTCCCAAATTATACGAATGAGGTGAGTAACCCAGTGTGGCTTTTTTTTCGTAAGGCTGGAAAAGCCTATTTTTAGACGTATACTTACCTATTTTTTAGACCTATCTCCTAGACCTATTTTCACGCGTTTCCAAGTTACAATATGTTGTCATCACAAAGAAATAAATCGTAATAAAATATCCACGGCTTTCTTGACAGTTAATTTGTTCATTGTTATAAAGACTAAGTTCATTATTCATTAAATAAATGTCTTCCTTAACAACAGCCGTGCAGATAAAAGTATCATTCAGTTATGTCATCCACTGAAAGATAGCAGTGCTTTCGTAAGCCGAGTGATAATCTAAGTTCATTTGTAGATGTTCAGAGGTTACTATACTTTGTTCGTGTGTGTGTGTGTGTGTTTTTTTTAACCTTTTCATTAGCTTTTTCTCGCCATTTCTTAACCCCAGTACTTCTAAAGGGTATAACAGCAATATTTAAGCTGAGAATTTTTTTTTTAAGATTGATAAACGACAAAATATAGGAATATTTCAAATGGCCAAAAAAAAAAAAAAAAAAAACTGCTAAATTTGACTTAGTTTCCAGAACCTTTCGAACACGAAGATTCTATTATTATTATTATTATTATTATTATTATTATTATTATTATTATTATTATTATTATTCATTCTGCAGGCAGTTCCTCTCTTTATCGCCTTCCTCATCCTGGAATGGATCGTCCTGAGAGCGAAAAACAAGAAGAAGAATATGAGAACTAATGATGTGCTGACTTCAGTGGGACATGGCATTGTTTACGAAGTCATCGGGTAATAGATAAGATTCCAGTTTGTATTCGTGGCTGTAGAATGTGATAATATATCGCCAATTAGCATTTTATTCTGGGACATAGGCCTAGAGCGATTCACAGACCTACATGATGTGAGCCGAGTGCTTGTGTGCTCTACTGGGCCGCGGCGTCCTCAGTGAGAGAGAAAGAGAGAGAGACTGAGTGTAATGCTTTTTATTAGATAATGATATCTTCTACGCTGCAAACACAGAGTTCAAACTCGCTTGCGTCTGTGTGTGTGTGGAATTGGAGCACACGTGTATTAACAATGACGCATTTCTCTCTCTCTCTCTCTCTCTCCGTGAACTCATGTTGATCTCACGTGGCAAGGGATGCCATATTCCTCATGCAGGCGAGACGGTTCTAATCTCAGTTCAGACCGTGATCATAATTTTTGTGGTGAATAATGAAAGGCAAGGGCAGTATTTTACCGCTGAGAGAGAGAGAGAGAGAGAGAGAGAGAGAGAGAGAGAGAGAGAGAGAGAGAGAGAGAGAGAGAGAGAGAGAAACTGCCGTGTTTACAAGAAGCATGATTAAGATATCCATCCAACATTGGTCTAAACATAACGGTTTTATTCTGAACTTCTGCGCGAATTCTCTCTCTCTCTCGCACACACACTCACACTGTACGATGTATACAGTATAACTACTGTACACAGTAATCATGCATAAGCACGTGACGTCATACATATTACATTCAGGGATATGCGCCTATGATGTATATGCCCCTAATTTTTTAAAAGAAGTCTTCTTGTGCGCTCTCTGCTATGCTGCACAAAAGCCGTCTCACGCTGTTGAAATGACACTCTCGTGCCTTTGTGATGTGAAATGGCCAGTGAATGGAGTAATAAAAGAGAACAGCGGACGGAGTGGAGTGACTTTACAAGAGAAGAGAGAGAGAGAGAGATCATTGTGGTACTAGGCCACATTTTTTTCTTAAGGACTTTACAGGGGGGTAGGGAGAGAGAGAGAGAGAGAAAGTTGGTTCTTGTTATATACCAGATTGTTTGTGATAATTTTTACTTAAGGACTTTACAGGAGAGAGAGCTGGTACGCGCTTAACCCCGATTTTATTTGTGATTTTTTTTTCCATGGGGACATTACACACACACACACACACACACAGAGAGAGAGAGAGAGAGAGAGAGAGAGAGAGAGAGAAGTTCGTTCTTGTTTAACACCGTTTTTTTCTTGGGGACTTGGCAGAGAGAGAGAGAGAGAGAGAGAGAGAGAGAGAGAGAGAGAGAGAGAGAGAGAGAGAGAGAGAGAGGAAATTGTTTTATTGCTAAACACCGGATTTTTAAAATATTTTTTTTTATTAGGGACTTTACAGAGAGAGAAAGAGAGAGGGCTAAAAAAGCATACTTATTTTTCTTAATTTTTTTACAGGTTTGTGATTAGAGGCACAACTCTAATAGGCTACGAATGGTTATATAAACATCGCCTCATTGACCTGGATTGGGATTCTCCTGCTGTCTGGTGGCTGGCTGCTCTGGGCATTGACTTTGGGTACTATTGGTTTCACAGGGCAGCCCACGGTTAGTATTTCGGCTGTGGTTCCTTTCTTTCTTTCTCAGTAGACTATAAGTTCCAAGAAGGTTCCAGAGAGAAAGACAAGTCAATGGGAAAAAGTTTGGTAAACAGTTAAAAGACAGGGAATACAGAATACAACCGATGTATCTGAATTCAGTAGCCATCAGCAAAAAAAAGCAGACCAACTTTCCTCTTTCTTGAACCGTCTGAAGATCAGAAGAACCCATAATTTCAGCTAAATAGAGATGTCTGATGGTAAAGTCACTTTCCTTGCTTCCAGAGGTGAACATCATCTGGGGAGCTCACCAAGTTCACCATTCCTCCGAGGATTACAACTTGTCCACGGCTCTCAGGCAGTCCATCTTCCAGAGGTACTTTTCTTTCGGGTTTTACCATCCGCTGGCCCTTTTGGGCGTTCCCCTGCCTGCTATGTTAGTCCACCAGCAGTTCAATCTGATATACCAGTTCTGGATACACACGGAACTGGTCAAGGACTGCGGCCCTCTGGAGTGGATTCTGAACACCCCATCGCATCACAGAGTACACCATGGTGAGTCTATAACCTCCTCTTCAGTTGTGTTGTGATTCCACCACTGAATATGGTATTGTCTCCCTCTTTCACATCAAAATTCATATTCTTTCAAAAATAATTATTTACCTAAGTAAGAATGTTTTTTTTTCCTTTTTTTTTACAGGGGCCAACAAATGGTGCCTCGACAAAAACTACGCCGGAGTTCTCATCATCTGGGACAGAATCTTTGGTACGTTTGAACCCGAGAGAAAGGACGAGAAGATTGCATACGGACTGGTAACTCAGCCACAGAAATTTAATGTGCTCTATCTTCAGGTAGGTAATATTTTTGTGCATATTACTGGTCCCTGTAGTCGAATTTTAGGCCATTCATTTAGAAATATAAAGATAGATAAAGAATACTGAATTTACAGGCAACTACTCTGTGTCAGTGTCCCGCTGCTAACGTACGGATTTCTTAGATGGGATTAAGTCATGTTTCTCATCTACAAATCGTAAGACAATGAGGGAACTCGATTTTATATTTTAAAGGTTTAGACTTAACTAATAGAGAAGTTAAGAGTCCATTGCATGTGGCCATCACATCATTCTAATGTTTATAAACATCTACAACTTCGCTCGCGAATTCCGTTCTCAAAACTTGTGTTATCTCTCAGGTATTCTACTTCCGAGCCATCTTTGAAAAAGCCCTCAGCATGCCCACTTGGGGTGACACCTTCAGGGCCCTCTGTTACGGCCCTGGTTGGGTTTCTGGTACCCCACGACTAGGGGACCCTTCGACGTTTCCTGACGTGACGGCCCCAAGGCCCAAATATGACCCCCAGCTTCCTCTGTGGCACGAAATTTACGTGGTGGTACACTTCGTCGCCATTTTGATCATGCAGCAAGTTTTCGTGGCTCAGTATGCGGTAAGTGTCCCTTTTTTTTGTTATCTTTTTATATAAGAAACTGGGCAAAACTGAAGATTATTACCGAACACTTCTGGTTCGTTAACTATCAGTTTACTTGCAAAACGGGCGCTGTGTTTAGTACCACCCCCTTTGGGATAAACGTAAACACATAAACAAAAGACTGTCAACATCATGAACACAAACAAAAGGCGTAAACATAAGCAATAGCATGAACAAAAGGCAGTAAATATTATGGTCTTTGTATGTTTACAATAGCATCTTTCCTTTTTATTCCAGACTTTCTCTTGGTACACGGTCCTGATGTTCATCTTCTTCCTCTTGGTCTCCGTGGGAATCATCGGCGCCATGTATGACGGCTGGTGGTGGGCACCTTTGGTGGAAGCGGTCCGGTGTGCTTCGTACGTTGCCTACGCTAAGAATTACCCCGTTACTTCTATTCCAACGCTTGACTCTGCCATCCTGGCGTACTTTGCCATGTCCACTCTGCTCTGGACATCACAGAGCCTGTCGGTGGTACAAGCGACAGCCAAGAGTTCCAAGTTACAGTGAAGTGAAGATAGAGGAATTTCTTTTAAGTGTAACTTTATACTTCAGTGATTCTAAGCAAGCAAAATTGGTTTTGGAGTGAACTGTATTGTCTCATTTTTGTTGTTGTTAGACATTCATATTGGTTATGAAAGCAGCGGCAGTCAAGTTATTTACAAGTGAGAGTGAATGGTTTAAGGCTTTGATACAGCCGTTCTGTAGATATACCAATGGCAAATAATGTAAACGCATTAACAACAGTACTTGTTTTAACATTTCCCTTCAGGATTCAGGTGTCCTGTAATCCTATCTATTTAAACCTAAGCAGTATAAAGAAAGAAAGACGAATATGACTGTACAAAATATATATATAATATGAATATGTTTTGTGTTAAGACACGGTTTTGTCTCTAAACGCTTTGTTCTACCTCCAGAAAGAATAATGACTGAAGACACAGTATTATGTTACTATCAGATAAAGTGAAAGGAAGTCCTTGAATACAAAGACCTCTGGATTGTGTTCGATACGCCGCTGATTCTAGGCAAGATGGAAGGTGGTTGAGCAAATATGTAAGACTCTGAAGGCTTTGTTAGTAGTTAGAAGGAAGACTGTGGACCTACCATAATCCAGGTTTAGATATGGTGGCGTGAGAGTGAGGACAAAACCAGTTGTTGAACTGGTTCCCAGACCAGAGTCCTGTTAGACTTAGGAATAGGAACACCGTACTAGAAGCATTACAACTTACATACTCTCTGGGGGTATGATGGCCTTTCTGGTAATGTTGCAATGCCAGTGTTAGTAACCATAAATCAATCAATCAACCTATATTATCTCTATATTGTAACCTGCATTTCCACATAGCCTAATTCGTAGCCTAAGCTAGCCTGAGTTCTACACTCAGCATTCGATTTGAGCGATATATCTAACAAGTAAAAAATGCCCCGGAGTTTCTTCAACGCAATCGAGTTTTCTGTACAGCCGCTACAGCGTATAATCAAGGCACCCAAAATAGATCTATCTTTCGGTGGTCTTGGTATAATGTTGTATGAGCCGCGGCCCATGAAACTTTAACCACTGCCCGTGGTGGCCTATCGTATATCGTTGCCAGAAGCACGATTATGGCTAACTTTAACCTTAAATAAAAATTACCGAGGCTAGAGGGCTGCAATTTGGTATGTTTGATGATTGGAGGGTGGCTGATCAACATACCAATTTGCAGCCCTCTAGCCTCAGTGGTTTTTAAGACCGTGAGGGCGGACGGACAGACAAAGCCGGCACAATATATTTCTGCATGTAGAATGAGTTTACATTTTGCAATTCGTATAATTTTTATTTGAAGAAAACTTCTAGCAAACCAGATCCAGTTACTGGGATACCTGACATTTATGCGTTTTATATTTTTAACAGTAACAAACATTAGAGCCATTAGAGTGTTTTATTCTCTTTTCTCCTGTGGACTATATAACATATCTCACCTTGGTGGTATGAAGATTATATTTATAACAAATAATGAAATGGTTTCCGGCAAACCAAAGAAAAATTCACATGGAAGCGGTGCTTCTCGCACGTGACCTCAATACTAAGGCGTGTTTGTAGTACCATAACTACATAAGTGCACTGTTGGTATGATGTTTGCAGCACAGTTGATAGTTGCTCATTGTCCGCGTTTGACAGTTATCACGTCATTTCAGGAGATATCAGCTTCAGTACTCATGACACCAAGGAAGGCATTACTGAAGGTTCTTGGCGGCGTCCCACTTCCTGAGACCCCTAGCTGCAACCTCTTCTATTCCTTTTTACTGTACCTCCATCTTACTTTCCTCAATCCTCTCCTAACAATGGTGCAACTGCTTTGAGGTTTTCCTCCTGTTACACCTTTCAAACCTTTTCACTGTCAATTTCCGTTTCAGCGCTGAATGGCCTTATTTGCCCCAGTGCTTGGCATGTATGCCTAAAATCTATCAATCAACCAAGCAAGAGGGATGACCGTAAACAAGTGAACGTTGCGCCGAAGTGTCTTCGGCGCAATCGAATTTTCTGTACAGCGTATAATAAAGGCCACCGAAAATAGATCTCTCTTTCGGTGGTCTCGGTATAATGCTGTAAGAGCCGCGGCCCGTGAAACTTTAACCAAGGCCTGGTTGTGGCTTGGCCTTTATCGTTGCCAAATGCACGATTATGGCTAACTTTAGCCGCAAAAAAAAAAAAAAAAAAAACTGCTGAGGCTAGAGGGCTGCAATTAGATATATTTGATGATTGGAGGGTGGATGATCAACATACCAATTTGCAGTCCTCTAGCCTCAGTAATTTTTAAGATCCGAGGGCGGACAGAAAAAGTGCAGACGGACAGACAAAGCTGGCACAATAGTTTTTCTTTCATAGAAAACTAAGACATAAACAAAATACTGTGAATATCACAAAGATAATGACCCCCAAGAAATATTAGTCCTCGATAACAAGCCTCGAACTTTGTTGGGGGTCGCTATCTAGGAAAGATTTAAGGTGTGATAAGATAATCAAATTTACTTTGTTGTCCCAAGGAACTCTTATTTTTTTTTAATTTCGTGATAAAAAGTTGAGTCTTAAAAAAAAAGAAATTAAGACTAAGAAGCTCTGTTGTCGACGTATCTAAACAACTCTTGAATGTTGAGTTTTTTTTTTAATTTTTGTCCTTTACTTCTACAATGTATAACTGAATCACGAAAATATGGACCGTGATGAATAGATAAATAAAGACAAAATCCACGAAGGAAAGAGAAACGACTTCAAGTCCTTCTTTACTTAGCAGACTTGGTAAAAAAAGACTAGAATTCTCTTTCCTTCGTGGATTTGGTCTTTATCTTGTTGCTTTGCATAACCGATAAGACTGATTACTCCAACGAACTAACAGATAATACGGTTATACAATTACAGATACGTAAGCACTGTAAAATCGTTTTAATATCGAGATTCTTATTATTGTTCACGTCATCATGACGCCTCTAAGCAGCGTGGGGTTTCAACTGCCAGCGGTTGGCGGTTTCTGTCAGTGGCGTCGTCTTGCTCAGTCTAAGCTGAACTGCGGACGGATGGTGGTCTTGTAGACTAGACTTATAAGTCTGGGATTTATTTCAGTCTCGTCTGTGGCACGAACACGCACTTGTAAGCTAAGAAATCATTCAGTCTAAGTTGAACAGTGCACGGATGGTAGACTTGTAGACTTATAAGGCTAGGATTTCTTTCAGTCTCGTCTGCGGTACGGACACGCATTTATAAGTTAAGAAATCATTCAGTCTAAGGTGAACGGATGGTAGACTTGTAGACTTATAAGGCTAGGATTTCTTTCAGTCTCGTCTGCGGTACGGACACGCATAGTCTACAGTAGTTGCTTTAATAGCTGGTGAATTAAATTGGGAAAAAAGACATCGTATTTTGTAGTTTAAAATCATATTTGATTCTCTTAGATTCATTTTACGAAAATCGTCTTCCAATTCCGAGTCTTGATCAAGTAATAATGTCTTGCTCAGGGAATATGTAAGACTAATGCCATTTTTAAATGTGTATTTGTGTCGTAAAAATGGCAGTACTGGAAAATTGGATGTTTTCTTTGTCTCGTCTTAATATAAACACTTATTGGTTCCTTGACAGAGTCTAAGGAAATAAGCCATAGAGGGTCAGGGAAAATATATCTGGAATCCAGAAGGCTCTCCCTGGAAACTGGAAGGTGTGACGCTTAGCGCCAAAATTAACCGTTAGGGGAAAAATCGGAGGCAATATGGCGTCGTCTCTGCTAGCCAGACTTGGTACTTTCTTTTACCTGGTTCATCCAAACACGACGAGCTTCGAGAAGGCCGAAGATGTTCCTAATTATCCAAATGAGGTGAGTGTTTGTGGTTCATGATCGTTATCGTTTGTAATACCAGTAATTCTCACATTTAAATCAGTTTACTGTATGTTTAAAGTCTTCCTCTGCAAAGTTCAATACTGAGGTGTAGCTTAGCCTACGTATATCTGCTCCCATACCGACTTAAGAGGCGTGTTGAAAGCTCACTTAATTCCTCATTTGGATATTCAGTGAATTTCGGTATAAATCGTAACTTAATAATATTATAAAACAGAAGCTTTGATAATATATCTATCTTTCTAGTCTGTAAACAAACAAATACAGTTGTATAGACAGATAAAAGCGTAAACTAAGTCTTTATAGTCTGGTATACCTATGGTATACCAGAAAATCAAAAAAAGTTCTTGAGTTTTTATTACTATTATTATAATTATAATAATTATTATTATTCTGCAGGCTGTCCCACTGTTCATCGCCTTCCTCGTCCTGGAGTGGATCATTACCAAACTGAAGAGCAAAGATGACATTAGAACTAACGACATGCTCACCTCTCTCGGAAATGGCGTCATACACCAAGTGACGGGGTGAGTACGACATGACAAAAGTCTGTTTCTCTCAGGACTGCGAAACAACATTTGCGCACAATTTACGCGATGGATGTATGCATATATGAATGTTCTATTCATATATATGTATTTGTGCATAGTAAAGGGACATTTTGGTGGCGGACTTTTGTAACAACAACAGAAGCGCCGTCTGCCCAGTGCCGGCTGACTCATCGATGAAAGGCTACCAGCAGCTTTTGTGAAGCGAAATGGGAAATGAATGGAGCGATATCAAGGAGCAATAGAGGTCTGGGGTGGGTACTTTGTAAAGGAGAGAGAGAGAGAGAGAGAGAGAGAGAGAGAGAGAGAGAGAGATCATAGCTTTTGGTAACATACCTTCGTTTCTTTCCTTCCAGCTTCCTTCCTCATCACAAAGTCTTCCTTCTTCTTTTTTTTTTTTTTTTTTTTTTTTTTTTTTACAAATTTACAAACGTGTCCTACCAGAAACACTCAACTAATGTTAATATTTCCCATTTAATATCAATTTCATTACCAATAATCCTTATTTTCTCTTCAGGGCAGCGATTCGAGGCACGACGTTGATAGGGTATGAGTGGGTATATAATAAGTATCGTCTCATTGACCTCGACTGGAATTCCCCCGTGACCTGGTTTCTGGCAGCCCTGGGGGTCGACCTTGGGTATTATTGGTTCCACAGGGCTTCCCATGGTTAGTTTTAAAAGTATCTACTTATAATTGCTTACTAATAGTGCTGTTATAGTACTGTGGTACTAGTGTTGGGCTTTGCAAATGTAGTACCACAGAATCAAAGGTTAGCCTTTGCTAAGGTAAGCTTAATAATGGTTTTTTTAAATTTTTTTTTCGTAACTTTTCCCTGCTAGCTACAAGATTAAAATTTAAAACGCCCTTCCAGAGGTGAATATCCTGTGGGGGAGCCACCAGACGCATCACTCTTCCGAGTACTACAACCTTTCCACGGCGCTTCGACAGTCGACCTTTTCTCGGTACTTCTCCTTCGGGCTCTATCACCCCCTGGCTCTCCTGGGTGTACCCTTACCCGCCATCTTGGTCCACCAACATTTCAATCTTCTCTACCAGTTTTGGATCCACACGGAAGTGGTCAAGAACTGCGGTCCGCTGGAATGGATTTTTAATACCCCTTCGCATCACAGAGTGCATCATGGTGGGTGGCTCTAGCTGCATTTGTATAGTGTCTAAACCTAAAGTGTGGCTCAATAATTCTTCCTAGGCATTCAGTACTTATGTATAATTTAGTCCTGACACCTTATAAAACTGCATGATGTGTTTTTACAGTATTTACACCCACAAATTCTGTATAAAAACGGTCTGTTGTCTCTACAGGGGCCAACAAATGGTGCCTGGACAAGAACTACGCGGGTGTCCTCATTATCTGGGACAGGATGTTTGGCACTTTCGAACCGGAGAGACCGGACGAAAAGATTGTTTACGGACTGGTGTCTCAACCCCAGTCGCTGAATGCTGTGTGGCTTCAGGTAACTTGTATTCTGTCCACTGTATGGGATGATATTCTTATTTAAACTGCAGGAAGTTATTAGAGTGTCTACTTAATTTAATGAACGTAATATCTATTACTGTTGCAAAATTTCGTAATGAATATTCAGTGGTTGTGTCACGATTTTCTCATAATATTAGCAGCTTCGTCACGTATGCATGAGTTTGGCCAAGTTACATACATACATACATACATACACATATTCAGAGAACAATCCACAATTATGATCATGAATAAAAAGAAAAAGATATTTCGAAATAATACAAGTCAAAAGGGGATTTCAATCTTTTGAGTTGTTTCCAAAGGAAGTTTTTACCCATGAACGTAGCTATTTTTTTTTTTTTACTTATTTCTGGTCACAGTATAGTGATACATACATACATACATACATACATACATACATACATACATACATACATACATACACACAATGCTGAACTTGGGTGCAATTGTGGCGTAGCATACAGCTCCGGCAGGGGCGAGGTACAATGCGCCCAAATAACTCTGAACAATCGGGCGGAGCAATCCATTTCAGTACACAGGAAATTACGCATCGTTTAAGCCGCTGGAGGTGTTTATCTTCTCACACAGCGCTAAATGCATTTTCGATAGATTTATCTACGCCCTGGAAATCGCCCGACCGACGGCCATTACCCTTCCTCTCCCTCTCTCTCTTTGTCCTAGACCTATAGTATAGTATCACAATAATCTCTCTCTCTCTCTCTCTCTCTCTCTCTCTCTCTCTCTCTCTCTCTGTCCTAATCCTACTGTGCGTTTCCTAGAACTAGTGCTTCAATGATCTCTCTCTCTCTCTCTCAGTCCTAGTCCTACTGTGCGTTCCTAGTAGTAGTACCTCAGACCTAGTCCTACTGTGCGTTTCCTAGTACTAGTACCTCAATGATATCTCTCTCTCTCTTGGTCCTGGTTCTGGTGTGTGGCTTAGTGCCACAATGATTTCTCTCTCTCTCTCTCTCAGTCTGAGTCCTAATGTGCATGTCTCAGCACCACAGTAATCTCTCTCCCTCTCTCTCTTTGTTCTAGTCCTACTGTGCGTGTCCCAATACCACAATAATCGCTCTCTCTCTCTCTCTCTCTCTCTCTCTCTCTCTCTCTCTCTCTTAGTCCTAGAGTCTAGACCTACTGTGCGTTTCCAAGTACCACAATGATCTCTCTCTCTCTCTCTCTCATTCCTAGTCCTCCTGTGCGCTTCCTAGTACCACAATGATCCATGTGAAACACGGATTAGAGAAACGATATCGCTGATGGATTACGGTCGTTCATTTCTGGTTAATGTCACTTGGGGGGCGGGGGGAGATGTTAATTCGTTGGCTTTGGTGCTTTGAAATACATATTAGTAGACTTTTATTACTTTATTACATTTTTTCCTTTGGTTTTCTCCATATTTTAAAGGAATCGATTCTGCCGTTTGATTTCCCCTCTAAAACATCAAGGTTCTAAACCTTTTTATTACCACGCCCCCTCTAAGAGTTGGTCCTTCCCTACACGCCCCCCTTGCATCTATGAGTAAAATTCCCTCCCATATTTAAGGGAAAATAAAGAGAGAGAGAGAAGGGGTGTTTTTATTCTTTTGGGAATGAATTAGTGAGATACCTGACACTGCTTCTTAGCGACTCTTGTTAACAGAATAACGAATACAATTAGAGAATTTTTAATTTTTCCCTAGGGCTGGCGCCCCCCTTGGAAATTGCAGAGGCCCCCCAGGTCTAATTAAACTGTTTTAAAGACAGTTTAATTAGACCGAAATGTAATTGATATCTTCTCACAAGGTTAAAAATGATTTGTTATTGTTAAAATACACCACTGATACTCTTTGGGCGCCTCTACTCTCCAGTTACACGTGTCATATACATGTCGCTTACTTATCGTACATACATCACAAACATGTTGAATACAAGTCAACAACGTAGAAGTAGTCCTGACCAGCATTTGCCAAAGATTCACTCACCAAGTCAATGACTTGTATCCAACATGTTTCCTATGTGTGTATGTGTGAGTTGCTGACGTGTGTTTACGACGTGTTTCGCGTATCGTCAACTTGTGTCTGACATTCAAAACCTCTCTCCTGCAGGTATTCTACTTTCGAGCCATCTTCGAGAAAGCTCTCAGCATGCCCAGCTGGGGTGACACCCTTAGGGCCCTCTTTTACGGCCCGGGTTGGGTCCCTGGCGCCCCTCGCTTAGGGGACCCCTCGACGTTTCCGGACGTGAAGGCCCCTAGGCCCAAATACAACGCCCAGCTTCCTCTCTGGCACGAGGTCTACGTGGTGGTGCACTTCGGCGCCATTGTGGTCATGCAGCAAGTTTTCATTTCTAAATTTGCGGTGAGTGGGGCTCGTTATTAGTATTTCATCTTTCTCTATGTGTTATTCACTTGTGTAGTTATGTGTACATAGGTACTTAGAAACCTGGTAATATGTTCACATGTAATTTCTCATTTACGTAGACCTGTTGTGACTGCATAGGTCTAGCGACTATGACTAGTAGGCTTCATGTGTCTAGAGTTTGAACTTTTGGAAAAGGAATCTTTTGATGTATCTAATTGTGGTTTGTGATTATTTGATCTCTCTTTGTGTGTAATCACAGGTGTATTTAAGTGTACACAGTTATTCAGAGAATTGTAGGTATGCTGAAATGTAGTCGCTCTTTTATTTGGGCTGTCCTAACTGCATAGGTCTAGTGCAGTGGTTCTTAACCTTTTTAGTACCACGCCCCCTTCTAAAAGCTGGTCCTTCCCTCCACGCCCCCCTTGCATCTACGAGTACAATTCCCTCCCAGATTTAAAGGAGAATGGAAAAAAAGAAAGAGGGTGTTTTTATCCTTTTGGGAATGAATTAGTGAGATATTTAACACTGCTTCTTAGCTACTAGAGCTTGAATGCGTGGTTGAATGTTAAGAGAATAATGAATATAATTAGATGGTTTTTTTTTTCATTATTCCCTAGAGCTCGCGTCCCTCCTGGAAATTGTTGACGCCCCCAGGTTAAGAACCACTGGTCTAGTGACTAGACTACTATAGTTCATGTGTTTAGAGTCTTACTATTGGAAATAAAATCCTCTGAGATATTTAAATAAAGATATTCATATGTATCTCAAGTCTTGCTTTTGCCGGGGCCGAGGCGTTTTTGCAATAAATGGACTGATCAAGTTCTCGGGGTAGAAGATCAGTGGTTAGATACGGATTTTCTTATTACAAGTCTGGAGGGCTCTCGTCATTCAATTTTCCTTTCGCTATAAATTTCCATTTTTCCACTGTTCCTTCCCCCACCTCCCCCCCATTAACAGAGTGGGCCCAGAGGGTGTTACCATTTCAGGTTTTCAGAAAATACATTTAGGATGAAGTTGCTAAGTCCTATGCCCTTGTGAAGTTCGTAGGCCTATGTGCAAACGTATCCAGCCTCTCCCACTGGAAGTGAACCTTTAGAGGAAAATCGACCTTCATTTGCGCTTCCTCTTTCAGACATTCTCCTGGTACATGGCTCTGGTGTTCCTGGTCTTCATCTTGTTGTCTGTGGGGATCATCGGAGCCATGTACGACGGCTGGTGGTGGGCGCCATTAGTGGAAGCGGCCCGCTGCGCCTGCTACGTAGCCTACGCCAGGAGTTACCCAGTCACTGCGATACCGGTTGTGGACTGTGCTATCCTGGGTTACTTCGCCTTATCCACTCTGCTGTGGGCTTCACAGAGCATGTCTGTGATACAGGCCACAGCCAAAGAGGCCAAGTTGAAGTAATGCGGAAT
>NC_089758.1:31416733-31434233 GCF_040412425.1 Macrobrachium rosenbergii
AGCACAAATTTACCAATCAACTCATGGTAGATCTGAAGGGGTATTAGCGTAGTGAAGCTCTCTCTCTCTCTCTCTCTCTCTCTCTCTCTCTCTCTCTCTCTCTCTCTCTCTCAGTAAGCTTTCATTGCACTATTGGTTATAAACCAGGAACAGGATTTGCCCATTTTTCGTGGATAGAAAATGGGTATGAACAATCAAGAGGCAGTGGCATGTCACAACCAGTCATTTGAAATCATTCTGCAATATCATCGATTAGCTTTCTGGCTAAATTTTAGGTCCTTAAGGCCTCCTCATAAGAGGCAGTAGGCCTACGCAAAGGAGCTAACTAAAAATAGTAGTTTTGGTTGTTGAGTCTATCAAATGTTGTTTTGTTGATGCCCCTAATGTTCTAATTGAGTGGACTATTGACACAGTTTTGGCGCCCAAAATCACGACATTGGTCGTAAGAATTCTTAAAAGCCAGCCTAGAACTCAGCAACCTAATGCCATTCGATATGTTTTAAGTCTTCGTATATATAACTTTAGGTGAAATTTAAATGCAATAATGTTTACCTTAGTTACCCGTAACTTCTGAATGAAAGACGCTTGCAAACTTCAAAATTACATCTACTTTGTCACCGCAACTTCAAGATTGCTTAGTTTAAAACCGACTATGAAGGTTTTTAGCAGAAGATTAGTTCCCGTTTTTTAACTTGGCAACCGAAGCTCTTCAATAACAATATATCTGACACTTGAGCTTGTGTAACCTTCGATTAGAAAAGCCATTACGAAAGTTAAGCATTGTCTTATCACCACCTAACCTTGTCGTCTTTGCTCCATCATCGTCTAGAGTTGCTTTCAGATAACGGTATATCTCTGATTTACCGAAATCATAACTTGATTTTATAGTTTATATATCTAGAAGTATTTAAATAATGTCCGAGCGTGCTATATTCCCGCCTTTAACTATAGAAATTTAATTATTACCTTCTGGTGTTGTCTCTTGTCATCCTTGTTCCAACCTTTTTACAAGGCGTTGTTCGATCTTTCTGGCAACTCCGATCGCCAGAGTTGCCAACAAGTAAATATTGATGAAACCCTACTCAAAATTACAGATCGCCTAGAACCATCTCCTAGTTCTTGTGGGCTGTGATAGAGTTAAAACTGCTAGGTTTTCTTATATCAGGAAAATGAACAGGTTAGTATTGACTTCTTACATTGAATTTGAATTCAGTTAAGTGTTTACATTGAATTTGAATTCAGTTAATTGTTGTTTTGATGTGTTTTTGTAAGAAATAGTAACGAAGACTTACAGTGTCACTACCATGATGGTAGTTGGCGGGCGGGGTGGGGGCCAGTTGTTGCTTATAGTCGAACTGCCAGTGTTTCCAAGCCCTCATACTTGTCAGACGCAATATATTTGTTTTGCTTTTGTTTTTGATCGTTCACAGATCTGGAGACTGAGATTTGTATGTGTATGTTTGTGTACATGACTAACTCAAGCGTGTAAATGCAAAGGTATTTTGTAAACGAGGGTGGATATGTGAATACAAGTTAGTAGGACTTGATATATATATATATATATATATATATATATATATATATATATATATATATATATATATATATATATATATATACATTCTGTCCGTAAATACACAAGCACAATCCTTCTTCAATGAATGGTCATTGGCGCCAAGGACACGGATGTAGGACAACTAGGACACCTCCCTAAGACGCAAAAAAGCCTGAATGACGGAGTGTGATATTTTAGATGTGACGCAATGGATTGTTGAAGACGATGCAGTTTGTAGTTTGGGCAATGTTCGGTCTTCCTGAGGACGCATAATATTATACAGTGTTTATATATATATATATATATATATATATATATATATATATATATATATATATATATATGATTTGTTAATATGCAATTTGGCATAAATAAAGTGATTTTTTATTTTTTTTTAGGTTTCTATTATCAAGTGTATTGCATTGATGATGTTACTTTCACATTTACATAGACGCATACAATAACACACACACACACACACACACATATATATATATATATATATATATATATATATACAGAATATGTGTATATATAAATATATGTATCTGTATGTATGCATATATATAAATAAATTTTATATATACATATAGATACGCAGACGTATATATATGTACATATATATATATATATATATATATATATATATATATATATATATATATATATATATTTACACTCATATATACATACATACACACATACATACATATAATTTTTACAGCATGTATGCGAACCCGTCTGTGAAGGTGTCAGTATTGTACAACATTCGAAGCAAAATATACTTCGAATTTTAAGCTTATCTTTAACATTATTTAATGTCTACTTTGCATATCCCTAAAAGTGAAATTGTATCGATAAAAATAATTGTATATTTCTATATTTTTGGTATGTACTGAAGTATGTACAATTGTAAGAAAAAGTACAAAAATGATACTTTCAGAATTATTATTATTATTATTATTATTATTATTATTATTATTTTCTTTCAAGGACAATTGACATCACAAAGTTTCCTGAACACCTGGGCCAATTCTTCTACGTCATCAGCCCAAATAAGACTGCTTTTCAGTATGAGCACCAAATTCCAAATTACGTCAACGATGTAAGTGTTTAAAATGTCACCAACTTATCACACACAAATCACAAACATATTGAGCACAAGTCAAAAACTTGTTGATAGTGCTGACCAATGCTTCATTATCTGCCATTTGCCAGAGCTTGTTTCTCCCAAGGGTCTTTCTCCACTTACTGTTGTCGACTTGTTTTCAACGTGTTTGTAATATGTGTGTGATAAGTTGGCAAAATGTCTTGATATGTTTTACTGTAAGGTGCATTGAATACAAACCAATGACGTATTGGTAGTTTATGATTATACATTATTTGCCAAAGCTTGTTTCTCCACTTACAGTTGCCAGCTTGTTTTCAACATGTTTGTGATATGTATGCAACAAGTTGCCAACATGTTTATGACGTGTTTTTACTGTGGCGTGGATGCACATTACCCTTCTTTTTGTTTTCATTTATCATCTTATTATTAGCTTACGATTATACACAATTTGCCAAAGCTTGTTTCTTCACTTACAGTTGTCAGCTTGTTTTCAACATGTTTGTGATATGTATGCAATATGTTGCCAACATGCTTATGACTTGTTTTTACTGTAGTGTGGATGCACCTTTAACCTTCTCTTTCTTGTTTTCATTTATCATCTTATTATTAGCTTGGGATTATGCATAGTTTGCCAGAGCTTGTTTCGCCACTTACAATTGTCAGCTTGTTTTCAACATGTTTGTGATATGTACGATAAGTATGCAATATGTTTCCAACATGTTTATGACATGTTTTTACTGTAGTGTGGATGCATAGTACCTTTCGCTTTGTTGTTTTCATTTAACATATTATTAGCTTACTATTATACATAATTTGCCAAAGCTTGTTTCTCCGCTTACAGTTGTCAACTTGTTTTCACCATGTTTGTGATATGTATACAACATGTTGCCAACAAGTTTGTGACATGTTTTTACTGTAGTGTGGTTGCGCTCGTACCCTTCTGTCTAACTTTTTCTTTTATTAGCATCTTGTATTCACTGATCTAATTTTCTTTTCCAGGTTATTTATCTATATGTACTCTTCATGGTACTGGAAATCCTTGTTGCGAAGGCCAAGGGCAAAAAGGTTCACAGACTGAACGATGGACTGACTTCTTACGGACACGGCCTTGTTTATGAGACCTGCAAGTAAGTCGCATTTTATTTACACACACACACACACACACACACACACACACACACACACACACACACACACACACTCACATGTACAACTTTTGTTTTCCATTTATGAAAAATGAACACAACAAAATGTAAATATTGTTTTCGTGTTGAGGACCCGGTATCTATTGCTGCCCCTGAATAGATATTATTGCTTTGAGGATATGAACACCACAAAATGTAAATATTGTTTTCGTGTTGAGGACCCGGTATCTATTGCTGCCCCTGAATAGATATCGTTGCTTTGAGGATATGAACACCACAAAATGTAAATATTGTTTTCGTGTTGAGGACCCGGTATCTATTGCTGCCCCTGAATAGATATTGTTGCTTTGAGGATATGAACACCACAAAATGTAAATATTGTTTTCGTGTTGAGGACCCGGTATCTATTGCTGCCCCTGAATAGATATTGTTGCTTTGAGGATATGAACACCACAAAATGTAAATATTGTTTTCGTGTTGAGGACCCGGTATCTATTGCTGCCCTGAATAGATATTGTTGCTTTGAGGATATGAACACCACAAAATGTAAATATTGTTTTCGTGTTGAGGACCCGGTATCTATCGCTGCTCTTGAATAAAAAGTGCTTGATAAACAGTATCATAAGACCTTTTAAGCTTATCGCCACAGCAGTGAACCCTCGACACTGCTATCTTCCTATATTTTTCTGATTTTTTTCCTCATTTCATAAAGACTGCTATACCCCTAGTTACTGGGTGCTTTCATCAAGTGAATATTCCCCATGATTTTTAAACCAGGTTATATTCACTGATGTAATCTTACGAAATTGGTATTTGGTTAGCAGTGAAATGACTGAAAGACAGAATCTGAATATTATTGGCTATAAATCCTCTTCAGTTTCTCACAAGGAAGTCTTCCAAATTCACAGTTGATATTTTTATGACACCCAAAATGGTTTACCCAATCTGAAATTGATCCTGTTTTGTTCTGAGTTTTCGTAAGACACTCACTTCACCTTCTGTCGCTCAAATTCAATAAAAGCTTTGTAAAATTTATGGTAAATATCGCATAACCATTTTTTTTATTGCATGTTTGATATCTCATAAAAATTTCTGCAGTTTCCGGATATTGCAGAATTTCAGTTACGGAATATGAACACCTTAATAGTCTTTTCCATAGGGATGGGTTCATCTTCTGAATAATAATAATAATAATAATAATAATAATAATAATAATAATAATAATAATAATAATAATAATAATAATAATAATAATAATAATGATGATGATGATGTTGCCAATTTTTATTAAATTTTCGAATCTTTTGATAGTTGACAGTTCATCACCATATAATATATGGCATAACATTATTATTATTATTATTATTATTATTATTATTATTATTATTATTATTATTATTATTATTATTATTATTATTTTTATTATTATTATTATTATTATTATTTCCAGAACCATTGATTCTTCTTCAGTTCCCAAGATTTTTAGAATCATGTGATAGCTGATAGTTCATCACCATATAATATATGGCATAACATTATTATTATTGTTATTATTATTATTACTATTATTATTATTATTATTATTATTATTATTATTATTATTATTATTATTATTATTATTATTATTTCCAGAGCCACTGATTCTTCTTCAATTCCCTACAGGCTGTTCACCAGAGGATTCGAACTCATAGGATACACTTGGCTGTACGAGCG
This sequence comes from Macrobrachium rosenbergii, assembly GCF_040412425.1. NCBI lineage: Eukaryota > Metazoa > Arthropoda > Malacostraca > Decapoda > Palaemonidae > Macrobrachium > Macrobrachium rosenbergii. Next base: position 31,422,258 of record NC_089758.1, read on the forward strand.
CCGGTTCATTGACCTGGATTGGTCATCTCCGCTGACCTGGTGGGTTGCGGCCATAGGGGTCGATTTTGCATATTATTGGACTCATCGACTGACGCATGGTACGGTCGATCTTGCCAGGATTACTCTATTAATCCTGGGTTTTGCCAGGTCATAAAGAGAATGATTATGTATATACATATATAAATAGATAGATAGATAGACAGATAGACAGATAGATAGATAGATAGATATGTATAGGTGGATTCTGTTTGGTGCCACCTTTCCCCCTCTCACAAATTATTGAAGGATGGGGCTGCAAGCCACCACACACACTTTTCTACCTTTGCTGCGACCCAATACAGTCTACTATCCACCAGGGACATAACTCGCCCTCAGGTCAGCAGAAGCGCAAAAGGCTCTCCCAGGCACCTAATGTTAACCGTCTTTTCCGAAAATAACTTTAAGGCCTCCTTTCCAAAAAAAAAAAAAAAAAAAAGCTTTAAGGCCTATAAGTCTAAAGGCCTCTTTTCCAAAAAAAAAAAACTTTCAGCACCGGAAACTCCTGTTGAAAGTTCTCTCTCTCTCTCTCTCTCTCTCTCTCTCTCTCTCTCTCTCTCTCTCTCTCTCTCTCTCTCCCCAGTCCTGATTGACCTATAGGCCTATCTCCGTTGTCTTCAATCTCCTTAAATGTTCTCCTGAAGGCCTTCTTAATTTTATAGGCCTACCTCCTTTCATGTCTTTAAACGCTTCTTTATTTTTTGTGAGCCTACCACTATTCTGAACTTTTCTCTCTCTCTCCTGTCCTGATTTGATCAATAGGCCTACCTCCTTTCATAGCTTTAATTTTATTCCCAACTTCCCCTCCCACTTTAGGCCTAAATTTATATAAGCCTACTAATGTAATGTACTTCGCTGCTGTGGCTTAAATAGTTTTCATTTACTGTCAGAAAACATCAGCAAGAGTTTTTGGTCCCTTTGAGATGGCGGGATCTTTCTTCATTCCAGATTCTGTGAATGGGTAGTTTTTCTTTAAACATTTTACGAATGAACAGATATCAAAGTTATATAGGTTTGTCGTCTTATTTTCAATCCATCTATCGGCGATTTCTCTTGAAGACAACACTGACTATATAGTCAGTCTGTTTGGAATCTTGCGTAAGTCCAGTTTCCTGGAACCTCTTCAAATAGCTAATATCCCTTTTCCCAGATTATAAATTTAGTTTTCATAGTGTAAGAACTGTGTGGGACCTTTCTGTTGTGCTATTTTTCGGTTACCCACTTTTTTTCTTTCCATTTTCCACGAAAAAAGTTTATATTTGTGGGGATGTTTTTTGCAATTAGAACCTCAAAAGTTCAAGCGATGATGCAATGCATTTTACTATCCTGAAACCTGAAACAATTCTTGTACCTTTATGGTTTATTTATTTTTATATTTTTACCTATTTATTTTTTTATTTATTGATCTATTAATTTATCTTTTTTTCTAATAACTGATCTCCTCTTTCTGTATCTCCCATTATTTTGTGCAGTTTCTTTAAAAAAATACAAATTCTTTGGAAGCCTGAATTTCAAGTCAGTGCCCCCTTTGGGATTTTTCCATAAGAATAGGGTTCATCTTCTGTATAATAATAATAATAATAATAATAATAATAATAATAATAATAATAATAATAATAATAATAATAATAATAATACTAATAATAATAATAATAATACTAATAATAATAATAATACTAATAATAATAATAATAATAATAATAATAATAATAATAATAATAGTTAATAATAATAATAGTGAAGATCTAAATCATTGTTAAATTCTTAAACGTAAGCTCTTGCTCACCAGATTAATCTTGGAGATATCAGCCTGAAGATTTAATCTCTTTTCCCCCCATTCTCTCTCTCTCTCTCTCTTTCTCATTACTTGTGACCTTCTGACCTTTTCTCCTTGTTCCCTTGTTCTATTCCTTGCTTCCTCTTCTGGCCCCATCCACCATTATTTGACCGAGACATTGGCCTAAAGATTTCTCTCTCTCTCTCTCTCTCTCTCTCTCTCTCTCTCTCTCTCTGTCATTACTTGTGACCTTTTGACCTTCTCTCCTTTTTTCCTTGTTCCCTCTTATCCCTCCCATTCATCATTATTTGACCTGTGACCTTTTTCTCTCTTTATTTCCGCCGATGGAATCGGCAGAAGTGAATCTGATCTGGGCCACTCACCAAGTCCACCATTCCTCCGAGGACTACAACCTCACGACCGCCATCCGCCAGTCGATGTTCCAGAGGCTCTTCGCCGTCGGGATGCACCAGCCCTTGGCTCTGCTGGGGGTTCCCCTTCCAGCGGTCATCGTCCACATGCACTTCAATCTGCTCTTCCAGTTCTGGATCCACACGGAAGTGGTGGGCGATTGCGGGCCCCTGGAATGGGTCTTCAATACCCCTTCTCATCACAGGGTTCATCACGGTGAGGTCTTTTGGTGCTTGCTTGGCTCTCTCTCTCTCTCTCTCTCTCTCTCTCTCTCTCTCTCTCTCTCTCTCTCTCTCTTTCTGTGTGTCTTGAGCTTTCTATTGATTTTTTATCGCTGGGAAAACTTTGATGAATTTAAAGCTCTGCTACATTGATGAAATGGACATTGGTCTAATGGAAAAACCAAACAGTTTCGGTCTAAAGTTTGCAGCCTTCATAACCTCTTCGTATCCAATCCATTCCAAAAATTCTGACTCTAATAACAGTAAAAGAATATACTTTGGTAAATAAATGATAAGAATAACTACAGGTTAAGAATAATAAAAAAAATATTTGTCAAGACCAGACGCCATAACACTTTTGTGCGTCTAATTTTAAAGAAGACACACTTAGACCGACAAATTCCCAATTTCCCTCCAGGTGCCAACAAGTGGTGCCTAGACAAGAACTATGCAGGCGTCCTGATCATCTGGGACCGCCTTTTCGGCACTTTTGAGCCCGAGAAGAAGGACGAGAAGATCGTCTACGGACTGGTGTCCCAGCCTCAGTCTAACAATGTCATATGGCTTCAGGTAAGGCGGATGATGTTGGTATTGACTTACTGAAATTCAGGCTGTCAAGCGGAGTACCGCTGGGTGGTGCGCTTCCAGCCATTCAGAAGCTAACAGTGAAAAGATTCAGTTGGATTGTTGATTTATTGAAAACTCAGGTTGTCAAGCGGGGTACTACTGGGTGGGGCGCTTCCAGCCATTCAGAAGCTAAGACAGTGAAAAGATTGAGTTGTATTGTTGATTTATTGAAAATTTAGGCTGTCAAGCAGAGTACTGCTGGGTGGGGCGCTTCCAGCCATTCAGAAACTAAAACAGATTGAGTTTTGGTGGTTGGGCAGCAGCAAGATCTTAAAGAGATCCAGAAAATAAGGGAGATTAAGTACATGAAGTACAATGACCTTAAAGGTGCAACTAGGAAAACAACCCTAGTTGCACTAAGAAGGAACAGTTAGAGATGTTGGATAGCTAGGTTGAAGACAGGAATCAAGAATGGAGGTGCTGTGAAAGGCTGAAAAGTAGATTTAGCCAGTGGGGGCACTGTAGCTGAGTGGTACAGAGCACGGCTTGCATTTACTAGGTGCCTAGGTTGCTCTAGGCCTGCTGACCACCTTGGAGCGAACAATTGTTCTCTTAAAAACTGAGAAACCATAAGGCTGTGCCCTTCTGGCTCCATTCCTTGCAATAAAGGAAAGAGGCTCAAGGTCATATATATATATATATATATATATATATATATATATATATATATATATATATATATATATATATATATATATATATATATATATATATATATATATATATATATATATATATATATATATATATATAAAATTCAACGATAATCATGAGTAACTACCTGTAGATCTAGTTAATACCAGCATTTCTGGCATGTATACAATAAGTCTGACCTAACCTAACCTTGGTAATTGTGGAAGAATATCAGTAAGTTTTATTAATTTCCTTCGTTATTTTGGATAAACATATTTGTATTTATGTGTATTCAGTGGCAATTATTCATAACTATGAATTTATCCCATTGATTTGCACTCCAAGACATATGTCAGAAAAATCTTACAAACATATTCAAAACTTCCATTTTTTATATTCCTGTAACAATAACAAGATCTTCCTTAATCGGGTCAATCCGGATGATTTCAAGGATAGCCGGATAATCTGGGGATAATCTCTTTTCCAGCTCTCATAAGAAAAAGTAAACTCATGGAAAATTCCAGATTATCCTGGATGATCTGCCGTTTTAGTCTTCTGTAAAAGGAAACTATTGTGCCGGCTTTGTCTGTCCGTCCGCCCTCAGATCTTAAAAACTACTGAGGCTAGAGGGCTGCAAATTGGTATGTTGATCATCCACACTCCGATCATCAAACATACCAAATTGCAGCCCTCTAACCTCGGTAGTTTTGATTTTATTTAAGGTTAAAGTTAGCCATAATCGTGTTTCTGGCAACTATATAGGACAGGCCACCACCAGGCCGTAGTTAAAGTTTCATGGGCTGCAGCTCATACAGCACTATACCGAAAGATAGATCTATTTTCGGTGGCCTTGATTATACACCGTACAGAAAACTCGATTGCGCCGAAGTAGTGTGAATGAATTGTAAAACATTAACACTTGTCAGCAACTTATTATACACATATCACAAACAGGTTGAAAACATGAACATGTTGGCAACTTATCACCTACTTATAAAAAACCTGTTAAAAACATGAACCCATTGGCAACTTATTGCATACATACCACAAACAAGTTGAAAACATATCAACAACTGTAAGTGAACAAACCATTACAATTAATAACAAGCACAAGTTGGCACCTTATTGCAGACAAATCATAAACAGGTTGAAAACATAAATGCATGTTGACAACTTATTGCATACATCATTACATTGAAAAAAAGCACACGTCAGCGACTTATCGCCAATCTCTTTAGCTGTTACTTCTTGATGCAGCTGGTGGGCTTTCTCTCAGCTCCACTACTTCTTTTCTCTTTGTCTTGCTGTCCAACTCCCTCTTTCCACTGTATCAAAGCTAAATGGCCGAAAGTGCCCCAGTGCTCAGCTTGACAGCCTAAAATTTCATAAACCCATCCAGACTGTAAGATTAATGGAACATTTTATAGAGCATCTTCAAACACTGGAGAATCAACCTATCTTTACTTTCCTCCAGTTCTTCTACTTCAGAGAAGTCTTCAACAAGGCCAGGAGCATGACAACTTGGAGTGACACTCTGAAAGCCATCTTCTACGGGCCAGGATGGTACCCTGGGACCCCTCGTTTAGGGGACCCAGACGCCCTGCCCGACAAAACAGAACCAAGGCCCAAATACGACCCAGATATTTCCAATGCAGAAAAGGCCTACGTTCTGGGACACTTCTTCGTCACGCTGATAATCCAGCAGATTCTGACGCAGCAGTTGATGGTGAGTTACAGAATATTAAGGACTGGGTCACGGGTTGACTGAGACAGTAATATGAGCCTTTTCAGCATTAGATCTGCATTGGTTTGATGCTTAGAGTTCATAGACTGATGGTTTTCCTAACCAGTTGATCGGTTTAATCAGTTGCCAAACATCAGTGTTTTAAGAGATGTGATAAAAACTAAATTAGTGGAGAAAAAGGCTGTGATTATATTTTTCAGGGCAGTATCAAGGCTCTCTCTCTCTCTCTCTCTCTCTCTCTCTCTCTCTCTCTCTCTATGTATATATACATGTATATGTATATACATATATATACGTATATGAATATATATATATATATATATATATATATATATATATATATATATATATATATATATATATATATATATATATATAATATATATAAATGCGGAGAAAAAAATACCTCTGGACTTGCAAACCCGTCCTGAGAGAGGACCCAATCTTAATCAACCCCTAGAGCTGTATCTTTTTTTTTCAGGAATTTTCCTGGTACACCTGTCTGGCTTACTCGACCTTCATACTGGCATCCGTGGGCAACGTGGGGGCAATATACGACGGCTGGGCATGGGCGCCAGTCCTGGAGGCCGCCCGCTGCATAGGCTACGTGGCCTACGCCCAAAAGTATGCCGTCTTCGGGACTCCCGCCCTGGACGACGCCGTGATCCTATACTTCGCGGCGTCGACGCTATTTTGGGCCTCTAGGAGTTTGGGCAGTCTGAGGCTGTCTTTGAAGACGGCCAAGATTGAGTAGAAGAGAGAGAGAGAGAGAGAGAGAGAGAGAGAGAGAGATATCATTTGTTAATATTTACAGAAAGTATCAGCTCTTACTTTGAAGAGAGAGAGAGAGAGAGAGAGAGTATTATTCGTAATATTTACAGAGGCAATGGTACTAGCTCTTACTTGAGAGAGAGAGAGAGAGAGAGAGAGAGAGAGAGAGAGAGAGAGAGAGAGAGAGAGAGAGAGGTCAGTGACGTGAACATTCAACTGTTCGCCATTTGGTGCGTTTGCTTCCTAAAAAAAATAAAAAAAAAACATATGCCTAAATTCTGTTCATCATCCTCACTCCGTTTTCAAGGTTATTATACACTTTGATTCTCTCTCTTCATTTTTATTCAGTTTTCTTCATTATTCATTTTTCGTCGTTCAACAATATTATAAGGTTCAATCACACAATTCTCATTCATATGTATGAAATTGTGGCGAAGTCATTTTTCTTAAGGTCAGAAAGACATACAGACTTATCGTACGGGGCAATTCCTGAGTCTGCTGGCTTAATTCGGTTATAACATGCGAACCTCACTCTCTCACTCACACACAGCTCTAACCCTGTGCTTAAATTAAAACATGCCTTTTGTGTAATATTCTCTCTCTCATCTAACCCTGTGCTTAGATTAAAACAAGCCTTGTGTGTAATATTCTCTCTCTCTCTCTCTCTCTCTCTGCTCTAACCCTGTGCTTAAATTAGAACAAATCTTTTGTGTAATATTCTCTCTCTCTCTGCTCTAACCTTGTGCTTAAAGCAAGCCTTTTGTTTAATTTTCTCTCTCATCTAGCCCTGTGCTTAAATTAAAACAAGCCTTCTGTGTAATATTCTCTCTCTACTCTAACCCTGTGCTTACAACAAACCTTTTAGAACAAGCTTTTCGTATGATATTCTCTCTCTCTCTCTCTCTCTCTCTCTCTCTCTCTCTCAGCAAGCTCGGTCTAGCGTTCCTCTGCAGAACTAATTTTCTTTGATGGAGGATAATTGAGGTACTTTTGTCCCGATGGAGAGAAAAGTGATTCCCGTCGATAGCGTTGTATATCTTTTGATATAACCTTCTTTATCGTCTCTTTTTTTATATCTATTCTCCTTGCTTCTTTTCTCCGTGTAATCTTTCTTCACACGCGATCGACATCATGAAGCCTTGAGTGCTGCTTGCCTACATACGAGTACATACGGATACACGATATATATATATATATATATATATATATATATATATATATATATATATATATATATATATATATATTTACTCTGTATATATCAGCCTAGCCACATAGCCTAGATTTCTCCAAAGTAAATAATGTTCTTTTTTTCTGGGAATACATTTCGTATCTTCAGAATTTGAGTAGAATTGAAAAGAAAGTATAATTGTGAAAATGAACCAAAGGGTTTATCAGCTACAGAACTGTATTCTGTGCGGAAATGCTAACAAAATACAGGTTAATGCATAGTATACAGAGTTCACAATACAGAATAAGGTACAGTAAACGTACGTACAGTCAAGCTTTAGTCTCTCTCTCTCTCTGTTTATTGATCCTTAATCATTCTCTCAGTGCTTTAGGCCTCCCTTATAATGTCATACAATAGTCAGGTGCTGTTGTTTTTGTTCAAATCACGATAAACATTCACTATGCCTACGTCATGTGGAAAAGTTAACTGTGGACTATGACTAACTCTCGTGTACAGCCGCTATAGCGTATAATCAAGGCCACCGAAAATAGATCTATCTTCCGGTGGTCTCGGTATAATGCTTGTGAGCCGCGGCCCATGAAAGTTTAGCCACGGCCTGGTGGTGGCCTTTCCTATATCATTGGCAGAAGCACGATTATGGCTAATTTTAACCGTAAATGAAATAAAAACTACTGAGGCTAGAGGGCTGCAATTTGGTATGTTTGGTGATTGGAGGGTGGATGATCAACATACCAATTTGCATCCCTATAACCTCAGTAGTTTTTAAGATCTGAGGCCGGACAGAATAAAAGTGCGGGCGGAAAGACAAAGCCGGCATAATAGCTTTCTTTTACAGAAAACTAAAAACTCCTTATCACATGGATTTTGAATGCTGGAAAGGCATTTAACCAGACTGTGGCTACGCCATTTTAGAGTACAATAGTCACTCAGTCGATTATGAATGAATTTTAAAACTTGAGAAGGGTCCAGAGTGGAAAACATTATGTTTATAAAGATCATTTGATAACCTGTAGCTTAAGGATTATATGTATTAAGGAATCTCTGTTTTATTTGGTTCTGCTGATAACTCGACTTCCTTTGGCGCAAAACCCATTACTATTGATAGCAGCTTTGTTGAAACAACCAATTTTGTTGTTCCCTATGGTGTTCTCGGCAACCGTCCATTCCTCTGGCTTTGTCACAAAGAGGATGAAGAGTGAACTGAAATGAATTTAGGCCCAAGGGCGGTGCACTGACGGCGCTACCCCACTACGGTGTTTTGAAAACAATTCTTTGATATTTTGATAAAGACGGAGGCAAAGACTTGTCACCTAGTTGCATTGAGAACCAGAATTGTTAATCTCATTATCATCGAATTGTCCCCTTTAAAAAACTAGGCTGAGAAGCTAAGTGCTGTCACTTCCAGCCATTCAGTGCTTCAGTAAGTGAAGCTAAAAGAGGAAGTTGCACAGCAAGCTGGAAGAAGTGAAGTACAGTCAAGTAAAAGGATAAGAAGTGGGTGCAGCTATGTGCCCAAGGGACGCCGCAAACGTTTACTTATTCATTTGAAACTAAAGGTTATTATCCTGTAAACTGAAGCTGGAGATGCAGTAGATATGATTATATGCTTCCTTAGGGCGGAAGATGTTCTTTTAGCGACCAAACCATCCATCAAAAACGTTTACTAGCCATTAAGTAAACAACCAGTAACTTAAAACATTGGTTACTGAAAATGCTTTTTCGTCGACTGACCGTATCCAGTCCAAAATCAGCCTACAGGAGAACGTGTCGGTTTATTTGCTAAAAAGTTGTGTAGAGATTTTGCGCCTTTTATCAGTGAATAATGAAAGTAATCTGATTAACCTGAGTGGACAAATGTACTTTTATCCCCCCGCCCCCCAAAAAAGTGAAAATGTTAGGGGAAACATTTCTAAGACTGTTTGAAGACTTATTGCCACAGAATTTTAGTCGGTTTGGAAATGTACCACATTTATTAGACTTGATTCGTTTCTGAAGTGAATCGAATTTTGGTAAGAGTTCTGAAGGATTGTAAATGTGAATAGTTGATTTTATGTAATTTCTGAAATTGATCAGTGTTTTGCAAGACCTTATTTATAGATAGCTAATGCCATAAACGTACCTTATAAGATTTTAAAGTGGCTCAATCTTTTAAAAGACGTAGGCCTTATTCAAAAGACCTCCAATGCAACAACTTTTGTTTTGAAATGCGTTGTGAAGAATGGTTAGTTTTGAAATGAATCGGAGATTTGAAAGGCGTTATTTAAAGGGGTTAAACACTGCCAATGCCATGAACTTAAATTAGAAATTTCCACAATGACCCAGAATTTCTCAAGACCTAGGTCTGATTCAAAAGCCTGCCAATACAACAACTTTTGTTTTGAAATGCATCATAGAGATCGGTTAGTTTTGAAATGGATTAAAGTTTTGCTGCAAGACACTATTTCAAGACTGTTAATGCCACATACTTGTCTCAAAAAAGTTTTAAAGCGAATCACATCTGTAGCAAAACCTAGGCCTAACTCAAAAGATTCATAATGCAACAACTTTTGATTCGAAATGCATCGTGATGACCGGTTAGTTCTGAAATGAATCAAGAGTTCCGAAGGTCACTATTCAAGGTTAGTTCTGAAATGAATCAAGAGTTCCGAAGGCCACCATTCCAGGTTAGCTTTGAAACGAATCAGAGTTACGCCGGACACCATTTGAAGTTAGTACAGTACTGAAATGGATCAAAGATACGCAGGCCACTATTCAAGGTTAGTTTTGAACTGAATCCAAGTTTGCAAGAAACATTCAAAGGCAGCGAATGCCATAAAATGTTTCAAAATGAACTAAACTGTTGCTAAACCTGCGCCTAATCCAAAACCTTCAAGAGCCTGATAATACAGGAAGTTTCGAAATGCATCGTGGAGACCGGTTCCCAAACAACAAACGATCTGTGGTCTGACGTCTCCTTTCTGACCAAAACATCCTCCAGACTTCCAAGAATTGTGGCCTCACATCCTAGAACCCGAGACTTCGGGCCGACAGGATGATAAAAATGAAGAAGGAACCTGTTCGACCGGTCACCGCGCCCTTGAGATGTTTGTCGGACGCGGGAAAACCGTATTCGTGGGTCATCTCGGCTACGCTTAATGGTAAGTTGATTTATTTTTCTTTATATAAAAATTCATGTGTAGTTTTGTTACTTGAGGAGATAGTAGGTCGTATTGATATTCCATTGAACCCAACTGATCTTTTTTCTGATGCTGTTTGTATAGTTTAGACCGTTACTGAAATCTATATAGTGATCCAGTTTACACCAGGATGGACCAGGAAAAAAAACCGGTTTTGTAAAAAGTTCTTTTCCTTCATTCGTTTACTTCGCAGTTCAAACTGATCATATATCTGTATTGCATAATTTTTCATAAGTTTTTTGTTTTATTTTTTACCGCTGTAACTAATAATTTCATTCATTTCCCAATTACTTCAAATAGGCCTATGTTGATCAACACGCCCTTCTCTGGTCGTCATCAAAGACCTTTGGTCCTCTGACGCCAGATAAATCGGAATCAATCAAAAGATCACAGTTATAGGTGATTCTTAAGTTCCCCTTAATCTTATCCAGTGGTTTTTATTCAGTTCACCTAATTCATAATTGATCTTCCTGTTCGTGCTGGAGAGGAATACCGTACCGTAGTAGTATCGTACGTACCATTGATTTTTTATTTCCGTACGTTACTGTACGTGTAAAAATGCCGTACCTTCGTACCTGTAGAGGAAAGTCTTAGTTTTTTCAAGTTTCCGTGCCTAACGATACGGGTTAAAATGCCGTACTTGTAGAGGCAAATAATTTTTTGTTTATTTCCGTACCTTACGGTACGTTAAATGCCGTACCGTCTCCGTACTTTTAAAGGCAAATCACTTTTACTTTTTATTTTCGTACCTTGCGGTACGTGTAAAAATGCCGTACCGTCTCCGTAGTTTTAAGGGAACATATTTTCAGAAATTAGTCTCTTAGCTTTTTTTTTTTTTTTGACAGATACAACAATTCCAATAATTTTTTAATGGCTCTTATTCATTGCTTATACAATTAATAATAATAATAATAATAATAATAATAATAATAATAATAATAATAATAATAATAATAATAATAATAATAATAATATCTTTTAAATTCTTGGTATGACAAAGATGTTTAAATCATAATTGTCAAACATGAGCTTAATTTAACTGCCAAAAAAAAATTACAACTTTTGCAGTTATTTTTGTTCAATGGAATTACATATTGCACTGAAAAAACTTAAGGAATATATATATATATATATATATATATATATATATATATATATATATATATATATATATATATATGATTTATAAAAAATTTTTCTTGAAGTAGTTTTGTCAATATATCTCATTCCAAATTGCTCCTCAGTAACTGAAGGCGTTAACTGATCCCTATAATTGTACTGATATGATTTTAAGAAATAAGTAAGGACGTAATTACTAAGCTAAAACTACTTTTCTGGAGAGAGAAAGAGAGAGAGAGCCATAACTACTTTCCTGGTTACAGTGGAGA
>NC_089758.1:31439233-31496733 GCF_040412425.1 Macrobrachium rosenbergii
CATTGGACTGTGGAAAAGCCTCCCTAAAGGCTGCCACTTGTGTGAAAAAACCTCCCTAAAGGCAGCCACTTGCGTTCAGTTATGCCTGCGCAGGTATGCCTGCACAGTCGGCCTGTGCAGGCAAAACTGAACCCACTAACGTTCAGTTTTTCCTGCACAGGCATAACTGCGCAGGTATAACTGAACGTCAGTGGCGGCCTGGTACTTCAGAAGTCCAAGCGAAGATGCAGTGCATTTCTACCCTAATGCAATTCCTCTTGTATTTCAACAATTTACTTACATTTTTATCTATTTATTTATCAATTTGTGCATTTCTTTTATCTTTTTTAATGAATGATCTCTTCTTGCTAATAAACGCCATATTCTTTGGAAGCTTGCTTTTCAAGTCAGTGGCCCCTGTGGTGGGCTTGTTCCACATGAATAGGGGTCATCATCTGAATAATAATAATAATAATAATAATAATAATAATAATAATAATAATAATAATAATAATAATAATGGAGAAACAAATCCACAGTTATGTATATGTACATATACTTAAAGATGAATCTGTACAGTTCCCGAAAGCTCTCTCTACAGGTTTATCTTAAAAAGAAGAAAAAAAAAAAAAAAAAAAAAATATATATATATATATATATATATATATATATATATATATATATATTATACATATACATATCTGTGATTTGTTTCTCCATTTCAAGACTCATGCTACTATGAGCATTTTTGAATAATGATTATAGTAAAAATAATAATAATTTGCTTTTTTTTTTATAGCATTCGCTGCAAATGATAGACTGTTAAACAGATAGCTATTAACTGTTGTATATGCTTACAGTCTTTGATGCTACGCAGTTTTCCTTCATGAATCTATGCTTGACAAACAGTGCAACTAAGATAATGACATACCAAGCGTTCAACATCAGAAGGGCATCTTGCCCCAACTTTTCAATATGGCGTTTCTCGCCTGATCAGCTTTAAAATAATCTCCCCCCCCCTTTTTACCACCCAAAAAAGCGAGTGGGGATGAAGTATAATTTTTTTTTTATGCATACTGTTCTGTTCCTGATCGCAAATACTTCACCTCACACAAAATTCAACTTTGTATCTTGTAAAAATAAATTAGAGCAGGTTGAATTTCCAAAACTTCGATGGCTTAGAAATAAAATTTTTTCCTTTTTTTTTTATGGAGAGAGGCCCTTGTAATGCTGAAAGCCTCGTACCTACTTACTGAGGGCAGCATCCCATACGATGGTAGAGGGCATTTGTGACCCTCGAGAGAAGGTAGACTGTCTGGCACTACATCTGCCGAGGTCGTATTGTGACGGTCCATCGTTTGTCGCTCTGCCTTGACCGGCAACAATTTGGGGTCTGTGAATGAAAGAAATCGAACAAGTTGCCATAGTTCTTTGAAGATGTAAGAGAGAAGAAATATAGGTTAGACATATATGTATTATGTATATATACATATGTATATGTATATTAATATATATATATATATATATATATATATATATATATATATATATATATATATATATATATATTTATATAAAATATATAATACATACATATATAATTTATGTATATATATATATATATATATATATATATATATATATATATATATATATATATATGCATATACTGTATATTATATATATGTATGATTATATATATTATATAAATATATATATACATATATACATAAGATTGTAAAACGAAGAAGAAGAAGAAGATTGTATGTATATCATATAAATATATATATATATATATATATATATATATATATATATATATATATATATATATAATATATATCATATATACATACTATATATATATATATATATATATATATATATATATATATATATATATATATATGTCTAAGCTGTATTTCTTCTTTCTTACATCTTCAAAGAACTTTATGTATATATATGTATATGTATGTATATATATATGCACATATATACATATAAATGTATATATGCATATATATATATATATATATATATATATATATATATATATATATATATATATATATATAGTCTTGACTGTACGATTTTAAATGGTTTTCAAGAAACATAAAAAATATTATATGTTTGAGATACGGAGCAATCACTCTTTAGCTCGAATTTTTTTATGCAATAACCAAGGAAGGTAGAATTACGCTGTCGTATGTTCCATTATAAAACTACACACACACACACACACACACACACGCACACACACACACACAGACAGGCGCTAATTAATCGGCATTGTATTATTGGTAATTTGGCCACTTCCAACCAAGAAAAACTTGGTGTTTGAAATTCCTTTGCTTCATTGCAAAACAAGTAAAAAATGAGCCGAAGTTTCTATGGCGCAATCGAGTTTTCTGTACAGCTGCTACAGCGTATAATCAAGGCCAACGAAAACAGATCTATCTTTCGGTGTATGAGCCGCGGCCCATGAAACTTTAACCACGGCCTGGTGGTGGCATGTCCTATATAGTTGGCAGAAGCACGATTATGGGTAACTTTCACCTTGGTAAGTTTGATGATTGGAGGGTGGGTGATCAACATACCAATTTGCAGCCCTCTAGCCTCAGTAATTTTTAAGATCTGAGGGCGGACAGAAAACTTGGACAGAAAACTTTTACAGAAGACTAAAAAAAAGCTCTGTGTTTTGCTGTTTATTTATTCGTTCATTTCCAAGTCTGACTTTCTTTGCAGTTTGAAATATGCGAGACTTCGTATCACCCAATTTCCTTAATTCACAGAGAAGATTTTTGTTTGTTTGTGATTTTTCATGGCAACGTACCCTAGGTCCAGGAAGAATCTTGAGGAGTCACATTCCAAAGATTTACAGGACATTTACGATAGTCACGAACGGAAGATGGCTGAGGCAAAAGTGGTTGCAGACCAGCTTAATGCTCAAATCAGTCAGCTCAAGGACGACATTCGTCTGAAGGACCACCAGCTGTCGTCGCTGAAGGAGAAAGTCAATGAACAAGAGGGAGTCTGCATTGCAATGCAGTCGGTGACAAAGAATTTGCAAGAGGAAAATGATGCACTTAGGAAAGAGAGGACAGGACTCGTGCAAAGAATCAAAAAGATAAACAGGGACAAATTTCAAGGTCCTAACCTCAATCTGATCCATCTTGGCTCCGCTCCTTTGCCTCCACATCCTCCTCCTCTTGAGTCACTTCCTTTGTCTCCACATCCTCCTCCTTTCCCTCCAAACCCTCCACCTTTCCCTCCAAACCCTCTTCCATTCCCTCCAAACCCTCCTCCTTTCCCTCCAAACCCTCCTCCTCCTTACCCTCCTTTCCCTCCAAACCCTCCTCCTCCTTACCCTCCTCCTTTCCCTCCAAACCCTCCTCCTTTCCCCCCAAACCCTCCTCCTCCTTACCCTCCTTTCCCTCCAAACCCTCCTCCTCCTTACCCTCCTCCTTTCCCTCCAAACCCTCCTCCTCCTTCCCTCCTCCTTTCCCTCCAAACCCTCCTCCTCCTTACCCTCCTCCTTTCCCCTCTCAAACCCTCCTCCTCCTTACCCTCCTCCTTTCCCTCCAAACCCTCCTCCTTTCCCTCCAAACCCTCCTCCTCCTTACCATCCTCCTTTCCCTTCAAACCCTCCTCCTCCTTACCCTCCTCCTTTCCCTCCAAACCCTCCTCCTCCTTACCATCCTCCTTTCCCTTCAAACCCTCCTCCTCCTTACCCTCCTCCTTTCCCTCCAAACCCTCCTCCTCCTTACCCTCCTCCTTTCCCTCCAAACCCTCCTCCTTTCCCTCCAAACCCTCCTCCTCCTTACCATCCTCCTTTCCCTTCAAACCCTCCTCCTTTCCCTCCAAACCCTCCTCCTTTACCCTCCTCCTTTCCCTCCAAACCCTCCAAGGACTGGAATATACTCCTATCCGGAGACTTTAACTTTTTTTTCGTAGAATGGAAAGAACGAATAAGAGACTGTGGTTGTATTTATACATATAAAAAAGAGAGCAATAGTAGCGCAGAAGATAAGATTATACAGTCAAAAGAAAATGAAAAATGGGACCTAGAAGAAAAGACCCAACAAAATATCAAGCAAAACCCTAAATTTTTTATTCATTTGCAAAAAAGATGAATAAAATAAGAGTAGAAATGGGCCCTCTAAGAACTGAAGGGCGATTAACGAATGAAAAAAAGGAAATGTGTAACATATTAGCAGAAAGATATAAGAGTGAATTTACACCTAGAATTGATAATGAAGATAATGATACAGAAATAAGAGATGAAAATATTGAATATTTATCGGACATAGATATTACAGAGGCCGATATTGTGCAGGCTATTAATGAAATTAAAAATGGATCAGCAGCAGGACCAGACGGCGTACCTGCCATATTGTTAAAGAAAGTGGTTCATTCAATCGCAAAGCCGCTAGCAATATTATTGAGACAAAGTATAGATACAGGCAAGATTTACGATGAGCATAAATTAGCATATATTACTCCTACTTTCAAAAGTGGTTCAAGACTAGAGGCAAGTAATTATAGGCCTGTGAGTCTGACATCTCATATTATGAAAGTTTATGGAAGGGTAATGAAAAAAATATAATGAAACATTTAATGAAAAATAGATTGTTCAATATAGGACAACATGGTTTTGTACCTGGAAAAAGTACACAAACCCAACTGTTAGTCCACCATGAAAGCATATATAAAAATATGATAAATGAAAAAGATGCAGATGTGGTTTACCTAGACTTTGCAAAAGCTTTTGACAAGGTAGACCATAATATATTAGCGAAAAAATTAGAAAACATAACATTGTGGACAAAGTAGGAAGATGGATAAAAGAATTTTTGCAAAACAGAAAACAGATAGTGATTGCAAACGATGAGAAATCGGATGAAGCTACGGTAATATCCAGTGAGCCACAGGGTACGGTGTTAGCTGCATTGCTGTTTGTGATTATTATTGCAGACATAGACAATAATGTTAAGGACTCAGTAGTAAGAAGTTTCGCAGATGACACAAGAATAAGTAGAGAAACTGCTTGTGATGAAGATAGGAACTCGCTACAAAGAGACCTAAACAAAATATATAAATGGGCAGAGATAAATAGGATGGTATTTAACTCTGATAAATTTGAAACAATAAACTATGGTGATAAAAAAGGAATGCTATATGCATATAAAGGTCCTAATAATGACACAGTCACAAATAAGGAAGCAGTTAAAGACCTTGGTGTGATGTTGAGAGACCACCGAAAGATAGATCCATTTTCGATGGCCTAGATTATATGCTGTAGCGGTTGTACAGAAAACTTGATTGCGCCGAAGAAACTTGGGCGCATTTTTTACTTGTTTTTTTGAGATTGCACAACACTCAGCATTTCCTTAAGAGGGGGAGTGCCTTCAGCGCACCTCACTTGGTGCACTGTAGGCATTATTACTTAAGGTTCTATGCGGCGTCCCTTCGGCCCCTAGCTGCAACCCCTTTCATTCCTTTTACTGTACCTCCGTTCATATTTAAAGAGCAGCTGCAAAAGGGTTTCCTCCTGCTGCACCTTTTAATCCTTTTATTCTCAGTTTCCCTTCCAGCACTGAATGACCTCATGGGTCCCAGAGCTTGTCCTGTGGCCTAAATTCTGTATTCCAATTCCAGTTCTGTTCTATAATACTTGAAGTCAGAAATCCATCGCATCATTCAATTTTCTGAAATCACAATGAAGTCGCAGCTGGAAACGCTTCTATTTTTGTTTTATTTTTTTTTAGTTTTCTGTAAAAGAAAACTATTATGCCGGCTGTGTCTGTCCGTCCGCACTTTTTTCTGAATGCACTTTTTTCTGTCCGCACTTTTTTCTGTTTGCACTTTTTTCTGTCCGCACTTTTTTCTGTCTGCACTTTATTCTGTCCGCACTTTTTTCTGTCCGCACTTTTTTCTGTCCGCTCTCAGATCTTAAAAGCTACTGAGGCTAGAGGGCTGCAAATTGGTATGTTCATCATCCACCCTCCAATCATCAAACATACCAAATTGCAGCCCTCTAGCCTCAGTAGCTTTTATCTTCACTTAAAGTTAAAGTTAGCCATAATCGTGCTTCTGGCAACGATATAGGATAGGCCACCACCTGGCCATGGTTAAAGTTTAAAGGGTCGCGGCTCATACAGCATCATACCGAGACCACCGAAAGATAGATCCATTTACGGTGGCCTTGATTATACGCTTGTAGCGGCTGTACAGAAGACTCGATTGTGCCGAAGAAACTTCGGCGCATTTTTCGCTTGTTTTGTTTTTTGATCGCATAAACACACTTCACAAAACCAACGCCAAGATGGACGATCATCACACTGGAAAAGGAAATACCCGTTCAAAAACTCACTTTTGATCCCGGTTTGGCTGCGGCCGCAACAGTGGAATAGAGCGAGAGAGAGACACTAATAATAATAATAATAATAATAAAATAATAATAATAATAATAATAATAAGAAGAAGAAGAAGGCAGCTTCGTATACGAGAGAGAGAGAGAGAGAGAGAGAGAGAGAGAGAGAGAGAGAGAGAGAGAGAGATTTAACCTGGCGGTTCGGTGACGTCGGCTTCTCGGAGGCGAATGGCAGGGAAAGAAGAAGACCAACGACTACGTCGAACCTCGACAGCGCTCGTTCCTGTGAGGTGGAATTTACGATCCTGCTGCTTCTGTCGTCCTTCTGGTGTTTTGACACCTCGCACAAAGAGTGTTTGTGTATGTATGTACGTGTGTATGTGTATGTATGCAATGTATGTGTGTGTATATGTATAAATATTTATTTATTTATATGAAAAGGATCTGAAGCTGTACATTCGTTCTTACCCATCCGTAGGTCCTAGAAACACACACGTTTACGCTTTTACAAATGCATACTCACTCACACACACACACACATATACACACACGTATACACACACACATATATTGGTAAAGATGCGTTTTCGATGCTGGATAAGTAATAAGCAAAAAAATGGCGATGTTTTTCTCTCCGATCTTCAGATTTTTACGAGGTCATGGTGAAGAATTTCAAGACCATTGTTTTAGACCAGTTATATTTCCCTTTGGATCTGAACGATCCCTGAACTCCCCTCCCTCACCCCGCCGCCGCCACCCCCACCCCTCACCCACAACACTTGTACGATCTTCGTCAGGCATGTAAGGGGTGTCAGAAGTGTACACACTGAGAGAGAGAGAGAGAGAGAGAGAGAGAGAGAGAGAGAGAGAGAGAGAGAGAGAGAGAGAGAGAGCTAAAATTATTTTCCTGGGTAAAATAGAGAGAGGGTGGGAGTGTAGAGAGAACTATAAGTTCTTTCTTGGTTAAGATAAAGATGAGAGAGAGAGAGAGAGAGAGAGAGAGAGAGAGAGAGAGAGAGAGAGAGAGAGAGAGAGAGAGCTAAAATTATTTTCCTGGGTAAAATAGAGAGAGGGGGGGGAGTGTAGAGAGAGCTATAACAGTTGTCTTTGTTAAAATAAAACTGAGAGAGAGAGAGAGAGAGAGAGAGAGAGAGAGAGAGAGAGCTATAATTATTTTCCTGGCTAAAAGAGAGAGCTATAATTATTTTTCTGGATAAAAGAGAGAGAGAGCTAAAACTACTTTCTGGGTTAAATGGAGAGAGAGAGAGAGAGAGAGAGAGAGAGAGAGAGAGAGAGAGACAGAGCTATAATTATTTTTCTGCGTAAAATATATATATATATATATATATATATATATATATATATAGAGAGAGAGAGAGAGAGAGAGAGAGAGAGAGAGAGAGAGAGAGAGAGCTATAACTACTTTCTTGGTTAAAATAGCGAGAGAGAGAGAGAGAGATAACTTTGTTGGTTAAAATAAAAGAGGAATTAGGAGAAAGCTATAACTACTTTCTGGGTTAAAATGAGAGAAAGAGAAAGAGAGAGAGAGAGATATTACGAACAGCGCAAGAGTACCAAGAAAGAGGAGAGACTAGTCTTAGCGTATTTGCTAAACAAGGACAGCCTGTCAGGCATAAAATAGCCGTAAAAATTCAGCGTTGTCAGTCTCGGGCAGTTAAGATAAGGTTGAGATGAGCCTTCGAGTACCCAGAGGTATCTCTATCACCTCATAAGTGCATTTCTGGAACATAATTTGAAGAGTCAGAAAACAGTTTTTTTTACGTAACAGCTGTTATCACAACTTCCCTTTGGGAAGTATTGGAAATAATTCTGAAAGGTGTAATAGGAGGAAAACTTCGCAACTACACTGTGAAGCAATTCTGCCCTAAAATAGGAAACTTTTCAATTTTCAAAATTGATATATTCCACCTACTGGGCTCGTAAAACACTAATGCACAAGTTACTGCACTCTCAGAATGATTCTTCAGTGCTTTATTCAGGGAGTCCCATTTGCAGCATCTGCAATATCAATACTGAGGCAAGGGAAAACTGCAGCATCTGCTATTTATCTCAGTTTTGTATTTTTGCAGACATTGCAGTCTTCCGCTTTAGGGCAGAATTGTTAGGAGAGGGTGGAGGAAAGTAAGATGGACTAAAGAGAATTTGAACAGAGGCACAGTAAAGGGAATGGAAGGGGCTGCAGCTAAGGTCCTAAAGGACGCCACAAAGAACCTTAAGTAATAATGCCCACAGTGCACCGCTTGAACGGCACGCATGGAAATAGATAAGGCAGAGATTCTTATTCAAATAATTCAGTGTCCAACGTATGACTGATTTTGTAAAGATTTGTCCCTTGTGAATATTTGGCTAGAATTGACAGCGCCAGAGAACATTATCATTTTGGGTCAACTGGAAAAACCTGGGTTAATTTATTCCCCGTCCCGCTTTCTTTCTGGTTTGTTCCTCTCTCTCTCTCTCTCTCTCTCTCTCTCTCTCTCTCTCTCTCTTTATCTGATTGTTTTATTTTTCATTCAGTGTCTCTCTTTCTCTGTGTTTTTCTACACTCTCTCTCTCTTTCTCTCTCATTATTATATTTTCCATTCTCTCTCTCTCTGATATGTTTTTCTCTCTCTCTCTCTCTCTCTCTCTCTCTCTCTCTCTCTCTGTATAACCACAGCCACTCTCCAAATGACATTCACCATCATGTCCACTTTCCGTAAACACTTTCAAAAATCTGCCACATTCGGAGACTGACCTGATCACGTGTTCTTACCTGCCACCCCCTCACCCCCCCTCAACTAGTCCGCGCTTCCATGCTTTTCCTAAATTTCCAGCCGCCCTTGTTATAGTAATTAGCGTTGGCTCACCTGAAGGAGGGAACCTGGTCACCTTGGAGGGACTGTAGACGCACCTTAGGGAACGCTGGATTGGGAAGTGGGAGTTCATTTGTTTTATTATCAGGTTTATCATCATTAGGCTGAAGGGAGTGATAGAATAATATATATATATATATATATATATATATATATATATATATATATATATATATATATATATATATATACATATATACATATACTTGATAGGTATTTGTTAGTTATATATGATTTCCCTTTGGTGTAAGTTATTCCAGGGTTTAGTGAATTCGATAATAATCGATGCTTTTGTCTCTCTCTCTCTCTCTATCTCTCTCTCTCTCTCTCTCTCTCTCTCTCTCTCTCTCTCTCATTCACCGTCTCTCTTTCTCTATGATTGTTTCATTTTCTTTCTGCCCCCCCCCTCTCTCTCTCTCTCTCTCTCTCTCTCTCTCTCTCTCATTGTTTCATTATCTCTCTCTCTCTCTCTCTGATTGTTTCATTCTCTCTCTCTCTCTCTCTCTCTCTGATTGTTTCATTATCTCTCTCTCTCTCTCTCTCTCTCTCTCTCTCTCTCTCTCTCTCTCTCTCTCTCTCTCTCTCCGTGTTGGGGTATCCGTTTCGCCTTTTCCGGTCTTAATTCTTGCAAGAAGATGATGAAGATCTCACTCAAAACATCCATCAAAATAACTTTGCGAGAAAAGATGTGAGATCGGTCTCTTACTTTCTCTCTCTCTCTCTCTCTCTCTCTCTCTCTCTCTCTCTCTCTCTCTCTCTCTCTCTCTCTCTCTGTTATTCGCGAGTCCAAAGTTCTTTCAAATCACCGAGAGGAGTAGGAGAAGAAGAAGAAGAAGAAGAAGAAGAAGTAGCGTCTTGAAGGCAATTTTAACTGTCTTCATGATTTATTGCTTCCGCTGGGGACTTTTACGTCCGCGCAGTTTACTGAAAAGATTTTCTCTCTCTCTCTCTCTCTCTCTCTCTCTCTCTCTCTCTCTCTCTCTCTCTCTCTCGTGAGGTTGAGAGAGAGAGAGAGAGAGAGAGAGAGGGGGGACAAATCAGATTCTGTTTCTTCAAAATGTTTTACGGGAGGTGTGATTAAGAGAGAGAGAGAGAATTCCACTAAAATGTACCTACTGGAGGTATAATTGTGTGTGTGTGTGAGAGAGAGAGAGAGAGAGAGAGAGAGAGAGAGAGAGAGAGAGAGAGAGAGAAAATGCGAAGTTGCCCACTATTGGTAAATATTCTCCTTTTGAATAGGGTTAATACATGTTAAATTTTGCTTTGTTTAAAAACGAACATTTAGATTTAAAAAAAAAAATATATGCTTAAAAAGTGCTAAAATGGCCATTATATGTTTTCTTAATTTACTCATGAAGAAAAAAGAATTTTTTTTTTTAGTAAATAAACAAATCGTTCTTGCAATTTCCACTTCGTCAACACGATAAGGCCAAATAAACATTGACAGATGAAGAATATCAAAGAGGAATATTTATGAATATATTCCCAGCAAGATTTTGTATTTACTGATCATTTGATGCGCGTCAGGAGAGCTTGCGCATGACTTATGCACGCCTGACTAAAGATTTCGTCTGCCAATACTGATTTAGAGTATATAAAATACGCTATGCAAATTCGAAGTTCCAATCAATACAAAAATGACTGAACTGGAAATCATATTCATACAGTGTCCGTAGGGATGGAGTGCCATCAGTGCGCCTCACGTGGTGTATTGTAGGCATTACTAAAGGTCCTTTGCGACGTCCCTTCGGCCCCTAGCTGCAACCCCTTTCATTCCTCTTTACTGTACCTCCGTTCATATTCTCTTTCTTCCATCCCACTTATGTCAACCCTCTCCTAACAATTGTTTCTTAGTGTAGCTGCGAGATTTTCCTCCTGTTACACCTGTCAAACCTTCCTTTCTCTCAATTTCCGTTTCAGCGCTGAATGACCTCGTTGAAGGTTCCAGCGCTTGGCCTTTGGCCTAAATTTCATATTAACATTCTATTCCGAAGATTTTTCAAAAGGGTGACATGTTTCCATTAATTCTATGATGTCATGTTTACGGAAAGCGGTGCTTCCAACTCTCTACTTTCGTTTACAAAGTGGTCAGAAAACTGACATCATTTCACTGTAAACCACTTACCATAAACGAGCTTAGAACTGAGAGATTTATAGACAGATAGCTTCCTACTATCCATTCCAGGGAGCGCGAGTCATCGTTTTTCTCAAACATCTTGCAAACTAATTATTTGGTCGAACTGGTACTTTGACACAGTGTACAAGACACCCCCTAATTTTTGGTAACATAGTGCCTTGTCAAATGGTTTTAGTTCAGGCGTTTACTCTTGACTTTTAAAGGCAAAGTCGTACGAGTCAGCGGGACTAATCTACGCAATCGAACGTCCGCTATCCCCCCATCGACAGAAAAGGGAGGCAGAGATGGGGAGGCCAGGAAAATGTGTAGAGGGAGGGATGAGGAGGGGATGGGAGAGGGAGGGACGGGATGGGGATAAAGGACGTTCGAATGCATAGTTTGGCGATGCTTGGCAACATCATGCAAGTCAAGAGTAAACGCCTTAACTAAAACCATTTGACCACGCACTATATTACCAAAAATTAGGGGGAGGTGTCTTGTCCACTGCGTCAAAGCACCATTTCGATCAAATAATTAGTCTGAAAGATATTTGAGAAAAACGGTGACTCGCGCTCCCTGAAGTGGGTAATAATAGTCTCCAGATAGGTTCCAAACGTACATACAAAGCCGAGAGAATAGGAAACAGATATTATATACATCGTGAAAGTAAAGGTGGAAGTAGTCTCCAGATAGTTTCCAAACGTACATAGCCGACGAAAGTAGGAAACAGATATTATATACATCGTGAAAGTAAAGGTGGAAGTAGTCTCCAGATAGTTTCCAAACGTACATAGCCGACGAAAGTAGGAAACAGATATTATATACATCGTGAAAGTAAAGTCCGTGCCGTAAATAACTTGGTTTTGCTAAGCAAGAAATTCAGAGTTCAAACATCACAAGTATTTGCGAATATCGACGCAAATCTGAACTCTGCGTCCAGCTCGGCGGAAACCGTAACCGGATTAGTTATTACCGTATCCGGATGATCGGCCATTGCCAGTTTCATTTCGTATTTATAGAGTTCGGGACTCGAATTGGGAATTTTTTTTTTCTTTTTTTTTTTGTAAGTTTCTGTCGCAAGAAGTCTTTTATATTTTGGTACATGAACTGGGAATTTTTTGTGAGGTCCTATTGCAAGATTTTTTTTTTACTGGGAATTTTTAGTAATACTTCTCATAAGAAATTTTCTAAGTTGGTACTCTAACTGGGAATTTGCTGCAAGTTCCTGTCACAAGAATTTTTGCATTGGGAACTCGAACTGGGAATTTTTTGTAAGTTCCAGCCGTTAGAATATTTTTAATTTGGAATTCGAACTAGGAATTTTTTGTAAGTTCCTGCCACAAGAATTTTTACATTTGGGATTCGGACTGGGAATTTTTTGTAAGTTCCTGTTATAGGAGTTCTTACATTTGGAATTCGGACTGGGAATTTTTTTATACGTTTCTGACAGGAATTTTTTATATTTTGTACTCGAACCGGGAATTTTTTCATAAGTTCCTGCCACAAGAATTTTCTTTAATCGCTACTCGAACCGGGAATTTTTTTATAAGTTCCTGACACAGAAATTTTTTATATTTTGTACTCGAACTGGGAATTTTTTTTATAAGTTCCTGGCACAGGAATTTTTTATATTTTGTCTTCGAACTGGGAATTTTTTGTGAGGTTCTGTTATAAAATTATTTTTAACTCAGTATTCGAACTTGAAATTTTTTGCACTTAACTTTCTCAAGATTTTTTTCGCATTTTGTGCTCTGAGAAAATTTTAGTGAGCTCTTGTCACGAGAATTTGCTCAATTTTGTGCATAAACCGGGAATTTTTTTGTGAGCTCCTTTCATAAAACAGTTTTTTCATCCTAAAATAAAAAAAAAACTTAATTTGAATCTGCAGAAAAATCGATCAAGAGAATATGAAATAATGTATCATTTGTTGGAGTGTATTGAAGTTTAGTAGATATGCAAAACATTTATAAACCTCAAAATATATTGTACCGAAATAATCTATTCCTATACGAGAGTGTATCTAAGCTTAGCGGGTATGCAAAACAGTTTTAAACAGAATATATAGTAGTATAGAAACAATTCGAACCCTCCTTAAGCATAAACTTCGGCCCAATCGAGTTTTCTGTACAGCCGCTACTGCTTATACTCAAGGCCACCGAAAACAGATATGTCTTTCGGTGGTCTCAGTATAATGCTGTAAAAGCCGCGGCCCACGAAACTTTAACCACGGCCCGATGGTGGCTTATTCTCTATCGTTGCCAGAAGCACGATTATGGCCAACTTTGACCTTAAATAGAATAAAAATTAATGAGGCGAGAGGGCTGAAATTTGGTATGCTTGATGATTGGCGGGTGGATGATTCTTCATTATAGAAGGTACTCCGTAAGGGGGAATGCCGTCAGTGCACCTCATGCGGTGCACTGTAGGCATTACTCAAGGTTCTTTGCAGCGTGCCTTCCTAACGCCCCTAGGTGCTACAACCCCTTTCGTTCCCTTTTACTGTACCTCCTTTCATATTCCCTTTCTTCCGTCTTACTTTCCTCAACTGCTTTGAGGTTTTCCTCCCGTTGCACCTTTCAAAAGTTCCTCGTGGGACGCGTTGGTATCGTTCTCGGCTAGCACTCTGCTGGGCCCGCGTTCGATTCTCCGACCGGCCGATGAAGAATTAGAGAAATCTATTTCTGGTGACAGAAATTCATTTCTCGTCATAATGTGGTTCGGATTCCACAGTATGCTGTAGGTCCCGTTGCTAGGTAACCAACTGGTTCTTAGCCACGTAAAATAAATCTAATCCTTCGGGCCAGCCCTCTCTAGGAGAGCTGTTGATCAGCTCAGTGGTCTGGTTAAACTAAGGTAGACTTTACACCTTTCAAACTTCTTCGGTTAGTTCCCGTTTCAGCGCTGAATGATGACGTCATAGGTCCCGTTGGCGCATCGAGTCATAGACTAAAATGAAAAAAAAAGTAAATAAATAGAAATAAAGGATTATCTTTTCGACGAGGTAAAGAATGAAAATAAAAATATCCTTTCATTATGTTGACATAATTTAGCTCCTTTCGGGATGAGCTGATTTTCCTTAACGAGGCCATCGCATTTTTACGTGTTTTTTCATTTTATCTCTCTCTCTCTCTTCCTCTCCTTCCCTCTCTCTCTCTCTCTCTCTCTCTCTCTCTCTCTCTCTCTCCCTCTCCCAATGACGATCAAAGATCACCATTCCCCCCCTCCCTCCCCCTTTCTCCCTCTTTTAACGTCAGAGGTCAGCAAATATTTGTACTCAAACTTTGTGAAATATGGTTGAGGAGAGTCAAATCAAAACTGCGTTTCGGGGAGTTTGACTCTACGGAAGGAGGATGGGTCTAGTAGAGCCTCGTAGAGTCTAGTTCAGTTACAGAGTGGCTTTGGTGGGTTAATAAAGATACGCTTGTGTCTCATTGTATCTTCCCTTGCTCACTTAGAAGGTGGGTTAATAAAGATACGCTTGTGTCTCATTGTATCTTCCCTTGCTCACTTAGAAGGTGGGTTAATAAAGATACGCGTGTGTCTCATTGTATCTTCCCTTGCTCACTTAGAAGGGAATAGCACTGAGTCTAATTTTCTCATTTTAGTTTTCCGTAAAAGAATACTATTGTGCCGGCTTTGTCTGTCCGTCCGCACTTTATTCTGTCCGCACTTTTTCTGCCCGCCCTCAGATCTTAAAAGCTGCTGAGGCTACAAGGCTGCAAACTGATATATTGATCATCCACCCTCCAATCATCAAACATACCAAATTGCAGCCCTGTAGCCTCAATGGTTTTTATTTTATTTAAGGTTAAAGTTAACCATAATCATGCTTCTGGTAACGATATAGGCGAGGCCACCACCGGGCCGTGGTTAAGTTTTATGGGCCTCGGCTCATACAGCATTATTCCGAGACCACCTAAAGATAGATCTGTTTTCGGTGGCTTTAATTATACGATGTAGCGGCTGTACAGAAAACTCGATTGAGCCGGAGCTACTAGGAATATTCACGTAGAACGGGTACAGAGGTTGTGGGGATTATCTCAGTGAATGATTCTGTCCATTTGAATTTAGACCAGTGGCGCAGGAAGTGAAAGTTTTCATACTTTCTTTTCTCCCGTAACTTGAACTGGATGACAAAATAGGAAGATATTAAAAAAGGAGTTAAAATCAAGAATGCAAGGAGCCTTAAAGGTGTCATTCGCCTTTTTTTTTTTTTTATCTTCGTAATCAGGAAAGAAGAGATGGAATGAGAAATGTCAATTTCGGACGTTTGTAGAGAGAGAGAGAGAGAGAGAGAGAGAGAGAGAGAGGGAGAGAGAGAGGGAGAGAGAAAGAGAGAGAGAGAGATTTTAGACCCGTGGAGTAAAGGTTATTTTGTCATATTCCTCCGATTTCCAATTATGATTTGATAGCTTACATGTTCACGGAGTGCTCTCTCTCTCTCTCTCTCTCTCTCTCTCTCTGGTTTATTTCTGAACCCAACATTATGTGCTTGGCGACATTTTCCCTGGACGCAAAATAACTCATTTCCTCTTATGAAATCTCGGTACGAATTTCAGTCACTGATGTCGAACGAGAAACTCTGCATTCCGTTTATCACCCTGGAAAGTTTCTTAACTGAAAGTCTCTTAACATTTGTTCCGGCAAATGAAACTTATTACGCCTTGTTAGCAGTATCATTTAATTTATTATTCTTCAGTCGACAGATGGCTCCCGGAAACGGAGGAAGCACATAGGACTAGGTTTTCAGGCTTATCCTCACTTTTTGAGATGTAGGATTGGTCTCTCAAGCTCAGGGTTTCCAACCTAATTCTTCCTTCTGGTGCTCAATGGTTAGAGAGCTTTCATTTCTATACATTTCATTTATGAAATATTTGCTAATATATCTAAAACAGTGGTCCGCAGACTTTTTCTGGTCGTTACCCACTTCTTATACAGGATACTTGTCCATGGCCCACCGCCCAGCATAACCTATAACAAAAGTGGCTGTTTACAGTCCTACCCACCAAACTCCTTCGGTTTTATACGTACATAGCCTCAGATTATGGCCCCCTGCATTCTGCTACATGGCCCCCAGTTTGGGAACCACTGATATTCTAGAAGATCCACCACTCGCTAAGGCTGTGCACCGCATACCAGTGGCACTATTGATCGCTTTCTATTCAAGTATCAGAAATCCCCCCATGCTGCCAGTTTCAATCTAGACCCAATAAAGTCTATTTCATCTACCAGAATGCAATGAAACAAAGGCGAGAGGCCTAAGTAATTTAATAATCGCCCGCCAGAAACTCTAATATGCACTGGCTACTCTCTATTTCCAGTGGGGAGGTTGACGTAAACTCCATAACCATCGCTTTCCAGAAGGTAGAATGAGGCTGAAAGCCCAATTCTATATTTCCAGAAGGGAAGAATAAATCTGGAAGCCCAGTTCTACATTTCTAGAAGGGAAGAATAAACCTGGAAGCCTTTAGAAGCCCAGTCCTACATTTCCAGAAGGGAAGAATAAGCCTGGAAGCCCAGTTCTACATTTCTAGAAGGGAAGAATAAACCTGGAAGCCTTTAGAAGCCCAGTTCTACATTTCCAGAAGGGAAGAATAAGCCTGGAATCCGTAGGAAGCTCAGTTCTACACTTCCAGAAGGGAAGAATAAGCCTGGAAGCCTTTGGAAACCCAGTCCTCCACCTGCAGAAGGGAAGAATAACCTTGGAAGTTTATAGGCCTACATTCCCGCTCATCTGTGCCTGGGAGTCAATACGTCGATTGAGGGCGAATTCAGTTAATATTCTCAAGAAGGCGTGGTAACTTTCTCTCGCTGGAACAGCAGCTAGGATACTTGAAATGATTAAATTTCAGAAACTTAGCACAGGGGGCAGAGAACTTGTTGTTGTTCGTCCATACTGGAAAATCGAGTATGTAAAATATCCCGATGTCAGGGACTGGCAATCTCTTCGTGATGTCATATAAGAAAACGAGTTACGATGCGTCTATCGATAATAATGTTGCCAAGCAGATATGTTCTGTTAGAAGGTGAAGGGGAGAGAGAGAGAGAGAGAGAGAGAGAGAGAGAGAGAGAGAGAGAGAGAGAGAGAGAGAGAGAGAGTGCATATTTCACTCTCTCGATAGTTGATAGAAGCCAAGGTAGGTTAAAGGAGAGAGAGAGAGAGAGAGAGAGAGAGAGAGAGTGCATTTTACCATTCTCAACAGTCGATAGAAGCCAAGGTAGGTCACCGGATAGATAAATAGACAGAGAGAGAGAGAGAGAGAGAGAGAGAGAGAGAGAGGGAGAGAGATGCATTTCACTCCTCTCTCGATGGTCGATAGCAGCTAAGGTAGGTTAACGGATAGAGAGAGAGAGAGAGAGAGAGAGAGAGAGAGAGAGAGAGAGAGAG
Organism: Macrobrachium rosenbergii; assembly: GCF_040412425.1. Lineage (NCBI taxonomy): Eukaryota > Metazoa > Arthropoda > Malacostraca > Decapoda > Palaemonidae > Macrobrachium > Macrobrachium rosenbergii. Next base: position 31,456,963 of record NC_089758.1, read on the forward strand.
AGAGAGAGAGAGAGAATGTATAGAATGACTTCCAAACACCCCTCCCCCTCCCCCCTCCCCCTCCCGATAAGAATTGATGTGGCTTATTATGAATATTCACCGACAGGAAAACTAATAGGACTCGGAAGCGGTGCTTAAGGAATCTTTATGACCAGTGGAAGGGAAAATTATATAATTAGATTCTGAATAATGTGGATCACCCTTTCTGGAATATAGACCCTGGAGGGGGTGGGGGCGGGGGGAGGCGGGGGGGGGGGCGGAAAGTAGCTCTCTAGCACTACTGACTGGTCTTTAGTTGATAATTAATTTTTTTTTTTTACTATTTTTATAACAGTTTTTCATCTGTTTTTGCCATTAAAAGAATTTCTTTAAATGATTCTGACTTTTTAGTTTTCTGTAAAAGAAAACTATTGTGCCGGCTTTGTCTGTCCGTCCGCACTTTATTCTGTCCGCACTTTTTGCTGTCTGCACTTTTTTCTGTCCGCCCTCAAATCTTAAAAACTACTAGTTCCGCAAACCGGTATGTTGATCAGCCACCCTCCTGTCATCAAACACACCAAGGCAGGGTTCTGGGTCCACTGCTATTTGCCATTTAACGCTGATGATATCCAGTTCTGTTTTCCTGTCGAAACGGTAGCAGACACCATCAGTAAATTTGATACAATAATGAAAGATATCAAAAGATGGATGTCGGCGAAGAAATTGAAACTTAATGAAGACAAAACTGAGTGTGTGCTATTTGGATCTGACAGTGCTCTACGAAAATATGAACACTTCAAAAGAATAACTATTGGTTCGTCAACAATACCGTTGTAGCATTAAGGAACTTAGGAGTATTTATTGATAATAAATTGTCGATGAAGAACCGTATATTGCATATTACAAACACCTGCAACTGTCATATCAGAAACATTGCATTTGTCAGAAAATACCTGAACGAAGGTACTCTGAAAACAGCAATTTGAAACCAAATACTTTCGAGGCTTGACCACTGCAACGTTATTACAACTCTCCTTAACTACCTACTAAGAAAATTGCAAGAAAATTGCAAGGAGTACAAAATAGAGCCGCTAGGTTAATGAAAGGACTACGTAACCACGATAGAATAACCTCAGCACTAATTGAGATGCACTGGCTCCCAGTAAAAGCTATAATAGAGTATAAAATACTACTTACAAGCCTTCAAGCACTAAAGTATGATGAACCATCACATATGAGAAACTGCTGAAGCTTCTTTAGACGCGAGATGAATGTTGTAATCAGACATGCCAGTGAAGCAATTAGGCTATTTGAACCTAGACCAAATTGTAAGTCAGGCGAGAGAGCATTTGTACACTGCGCACCAAGACTGTGCAACAAAATACCGCCTGAAAAGAAGGTCATACAAGCAGAAAGCAAAATTTAATTTCAAAAGGAACTAAAGGCTCTCCTATTCTGCAGGAGCTACGATACTGACGAGAAAGCAGTCAAAGACATTTATAAGATCATAAAACCAAACGAAGTGGAACAAAGTGAAACCAAACTGCAGCCCTCTGGCCTCAGTAGTTTTTTATTTTATTTAAGGTTAAAGTTAGCCATAACTGTCCTTCCGGCAGCGATATAGGATAGATAGGCCACCACCGGGCCGTGGTTAAAGTTTGATGGGCCGCGGCTCATACAGCGTTGTACCAAGACCACCGAACTATAGATTGATTTTCGGTGGCCTTGATTACACGCTGTAGCGGCTGTACAGAAAACTCGATTGCGCATTTTTTACTTAGTGATCGGTGTAGGTTTATGAACTACGTAATTTATGTTTATCAACAAATTACCAATTGTGAATTTGATAAAACCACTCTTCAGACTTTTGCGCTACCTTCATTCCTGCTTCTAATCCCACGAGAGAGAGAGAGAGAGAGAGAGAGAGAGAGAGAGAGAGAGAGAGAGAATGACATTGGAACTGAATTGGTCTGTACAGTTTCCAACTCTCATTTCTTTCTCAAAACGCGCAACGGCCGCCAGATCTCTTATTAGCAATGTACAAAGCATCCATGGTAAAAAAAAAAAAAGACGCCCTAAGGCGCATGCGCGCCAGCGATAAGAAAAAAAGTGGTTTGCGAACGAGGAAAAATTCTTCGGCGTCGCAAAAGGCAGTGGTTCTTTTGAGACGAGTTTTCGTGGTTCGACTCTTATCTTAAAGTGTGTTGCATGCAGACTGCATTCTCCTCTGCATTAAGCAGGAACACTCACACATCTTGTTGTCCATTTTTATTTTTATTCAGATTACTTTCGCCTGTGGATTAAGTAAAAGAAATCCTAAATCTTTCGGTTCATCTGATTTTTTATCCAAATTTCTTTCACCTTTGGATTAATTAGAAAATATTCCAAGTCTTGTTATCCTTTTAGTTTTCTGTACAAGAAAACTATTGTGCCGGTTTTGTCTGTCCGTCCACACTTTTTTCTGTCCGCAGTTTTTCTGTCAGCCCTCAGATCTTAAAAACTACTGGGGCTAGAGGGCTGCAAATTGGTGTGTTGATCATCCACCCTCCAGTCATCAAACATACCAAATTGCAGCCCTCTAGCCTTAGTAGTTTTTATTTTATTTAAGGTTAAAGTTAGCCACAATCGTGCTTCTGGCAACGATGTGGGATAGGCCACCACCGGGCCGTGGTTAAAGTCACATGTTCGCGGCTCATACAGCATTATGCCGAGAGCATCGAAAGAGAGATCTGTTGTCAGTGACTTTGATTATACGCTGTAGCGGCTGTACAGAAAACTGGATTGCGCCGAAGAAACTTCGGCGCATTTTTCACCTGTTTACAGTATTTAACATTCGGATTCCTTTCACCGTTGAATTAACTCGAAAAAATCCTAAATCTTGTGGTCCCTCTTACCCTTGTTTTTTATTGATTTTTTTCGCCGTTGAATGGATTAGAATTTGGTTGTAGGCTTGTGAACCGAACAGTACTGGGATACAGAAATTAGGCATATTAAAGACTTATAATAGGTAGGCACCAGAGATTCTCAAAGTGGGTGCCGTGGCACTTGGGGTGCCACAGATGGTGCCTAGGGGTGCCGCAAGATTGTCACGAATTTTGTCTTGGCTAGATCGTCTCGGCGAACTTTGTAAAAAAAAAAAAAAAAAGTTTTCAGAAGTCTCCATATAATTATCATCAGTGTGTCTACTCTAATATATTAACATATATATATATATATATATATATATATATATATATATATATATGTATATATATATATATATATATATATATATATATATATATATATATATATATATATATATATATATATATATATATGAATGGATTTTCATCACATCACCGTGATTCATATAGAAGCATTAAGCTACAAACGTCCTTTAATATCCAATTTCGCTCTACCTCGGAAATAATATATTTTCACACATGTTACCCGATGGGGAATTTTTTTTTAGTTGATAATAAGTTCGTCGTCTCGTGGGCTCGAACCACGGAAGACAAGAACTCAGGACTACAGAGACGCGAATTTAACCACAAAATTCCCCTTCGGGTAACATATATGAAAATATGTTATTCCTGAGGTAGAGCGAATTGGATATTAAAGGACGTTTGTAGCAATGTTTGTATATATATATATATATATATATATATATATATATATATATATATATATATATATATATATATATATATATATATAGAAGTGATTATCATTTTCTAAAGTTTCCCTAATTCTTCTGATATGCTCTGTGTTTGTACAGTATATTTCTGCATGTACGGCGTGTGCTGAGTTTGGTCTGAGTATGGATGATAATTAATAATAATAATTTCATTCACTGAATGAGAAGTTAATCCGTGCGGTGGAGAAGGAAGGGTTGCCACGCTCATGATTACATTAGTTAGAGCGGCATCACTAGAAAGAAGATTGACTAGTAGACAAATACTTCTTTTGGAGAGTTCCTTCTCTACGTTTGTTGTTACGTTTTCCTTTCACTTTATAAAGTTTTATATATTTTTTTTTTTACGGGAAGGAATTCGTATCGAGTACGGGCGTGACGTCAAGACGAGACGCGCTGTGATTGGTTGTCAAACTATGTTTTCTGTCGTTGTGTTCCGAAGAAGAAGACCTCAAAAGAAGAAGAAGAAGAAGAAGAAGAAGAAGAAGAAGAAGAAGCAGCATAATAGAAGAGGAAGAAGGAACATAATAAAAGACAGAAGAAGAAGAAGAAGAAGAAGAAGAAGAAGAAGAAGAAGAAGAAGAAGAAACATAATAGAAGAAGAAGAAGAAGCATAATAGAAAAAGAAGGAAGATAATAGAAGAAGAAGAAGAAGAAGAAAAAAAGAAGAAGCATGATAGAAAAAGAAGAAGACGGAAGATAACAGAAGAAGACGGAAGATAACAGAAGAAGAAGAAGAAGCAGAAGCAGCATAATAGAAGAAGAAGAAGAAGAAGAAGAAGAAGAATCAGCAGCATAATAGAAAAAGAAGAAGAATTAAAAGAAGAAGAAGAAGAAGAAGAAGAAGAAGAAGAAGAAGAAGAAGAAGAAGAAGAAGAAGGAGAAGAAGAAGAAGAAGAAGAAGGATCATAGAAAGAAGAAGAAGAAGAAGAAGAAGAAGAAGAAGAAGAAGAAGAAGAAGAAGGATCATAGAAAGAAGAAGAAGAAGAAGAAGGAGGAGGAGAAGAAGAAGAAGAAGAAGGAGGAGGAGGAGAAGAAGAAGAAGAAGAAGAAGAAGAAGAAGAAGAAGAAGAAGAAGAAGAAGAAGAAGAATAGAAAACCAGTTCATAAGTGACTGCCTTTTATAGCTCTCGCTTTTACCGTGCACATCATTAGCAGCTCTCCCCTCGCCCCGCCCCCGCCCCCCCCCCATAAAAATAATAATGGCGTGATTTGCTTGTCTTCAACGCGAAAAAAGCTATCGCAAAGATCCCCCAAAGATAAAAGCATCGATATTCTCCATCGTACATGTGCCAAGTTTACTAAAGGACTGGAGGACATTAGGTGGATTTGTGTCCTTGATTTAGACTGAAACCCGAAGCACAATAAACTTCCAGAAAATCTGTGGGTTTATGAGCTTTATTTATACTGAAACCCGAAGCACAATAAACTCAGGAGAGGTGGTATCGAGTGTTTTTTGAGGCGCGTCGTGTATGTATTATATTTCCTTACGGGTACTCAGGTTCCAATCGCACGAAATCCTACGGGAAGCTGGTGACTTATTTTGGTCAATTTTTTCAGGCAGATAACAAGAATTAGTAATTTTTTTTTTTTTAGACTTTGATCTAAAGAGATCAAGGAGCAGAGATTACTATTTACTTTTTAGTTTTCTGTAAAAGAAAACTATTGTGCCGGCTTTGTCTGTCCGTCCGCACCTTATTCTGTCTGCACTTTTTTCTGTCCGCCCTCAGATCTTAAAAAACTACTGAGGCTATAGGGCTGCAAATTGCCATGTTGATCATCCACTCTCCAATCATCAGACATACCAAATTGCAGCCCTCTAGCTTCAATAGCTTTGATTTTATTTAAGGTTAAAGTTAGCCATAATCGTGCTTCTGGAAACGATATAGAATAGGCCACCACCGGGCCGTGGTTCAAGTTTCATGGGCCGCGGCTCATACAGCCTTATACCGAGACCGCCGGAAGATAGATCTATTTTCGGTGGCCTTGATTATACGCTGTAGCGGCTGTACAGAAAATTCGTTTCTTCGGCGCATTTTTTACTTGTTTATTAATGAAGCCTCATGTTATTGCTAATCGTATTCTATTTTATCTTTCTCTGTTTTTATTTTAGTTCAAGTTATTCCTTTTAGTTTCATAGCTTACTTTTTTGTGTTATTCTACTCTCAATTTTTGGCCGCGTATGGGGATAGTACCGTCAGTGTACCTCATGCGGTGTACCGTACGCATTACTAAAAGTTCTTTGCAGCGTCCCTTCGTCCCCTAGCTACAACCTCTTTCATTACTTTTACTGTACCTCCATTCATATTCTCTTTCTTCCATCTCGCTATCCACCCACCTCTTAAGAAATATTCCACAGTGCAACTGCTTTGAGGTTTTTCTCCTGTTACACCTTTCAGGCCTCTTGCTCTCAATTTCCTTTCCAGCGCTGAAAAGCCTCATAAGTCCCAGTGCTTGGCCTTTGGCCTAAACTCTGTAATCAATTCAATCCAATTCTCAGTTGTTGGTCTCTCTCTCTCTCTCTCTCTCTCTCTCTCTCTCTCTCTCTCTCTCTCTCTCTCTGTATTAATTGAGTGAGTGGTGAGTCAGGAAACTGGGTAGAACCTTGGGTAGAAACCGTTGGGGCATAGAGGCCAGCCACTTGTCGTATTGTTGAAAGTGGCCAGGTACCAGCGTCCTTAATCATATATGTGGGTATTGACAGTGCCACTGCATTTTATTGCGAGGGTTCTGGCTTATATACCGATGTGAGTTACTAGTATATATATATATATATATATATATATATATATATATATATATATATATATATATATATATATATATATATATATATATATATATATATATATATATATATATATATTTATATATATATGTAATGCAGTATGCCTTAGAACACAGCTTGGAATAAAGTTGGAACTTTAAAGACCCCAAATTCTACTCTAAAATGGCAGCACTTTCTCCCACCCACCCCTTACACGATTGAATTCGATAACATACACCAAAACACTCTACAAAAACCATTCATTACTAAATAAATAAATAACCCAGATTCCCTGCCTCGATTTTATTATTGCCCGAACATGCTCGGGAGTATCTCTTATCTCTTGGCCGGACTGATATTTGGTGCGGTAACTCAGTGCCAGAAAATCCAGGCTTCTAAAGAGAGCTTTCTTATCACATTTTTCACGATCCTTCAAGTTTCTGGTACGAAGGTTCTTATAGGAGAGATGCAACCCTGCACCCCCCCCCTCTCTCTCTCTCTCTCTCTCTCTCTCTCTCTCTCTCTCTCTCTCTCTCTCTCTCTCTCTGGTTCATCATCGTTTATGAAATTTACTGGTTACTGGAGTTTCTTTCTTAATTTTTGAAGAAGTTTAACACTAGTCCCATTCCCATTATAGATTTTAGAATAGATTTTACTGAACAATGTTAGTACAGATGTTATTTTATATAAATACATACACACATGCATGCATACACATATATAGATATATATGTGTATATATATACATATATATATATGTGTGTGTGTGTGTGTGTGGGAGAATTTCCAGTCTTTTTATATCTTAATCTAGTTCTTTCAGCTGAAGATGAAATATAATGAAATATTCATTATTTCTATGTACATGCATACGTTTAGAAGCTCTAAAAATAATCTATATGCATATCCTTAGAAACCCTAAAGACAATGTACAGCATATTTAAAAGCCCTGACAACGATGTACATTCATATCTTTAGAAGCCCTAAAAATGATGTATATGCATATGCTTAGAAGCCCTAAAAACAATGTATATTCACATGTGTACAAGCCCTAAACACAATGTATATGCATATGCTTAGAAGCCATAAAAATGTATATGCAAATGCTTAGAAGCCCTTAAAAACAATGTATATTCATATGCGTAGAAGCCCTAAAAACAATGCACATTCATATGCTTAGAAGCCTTAAAAATATATATATGCAAATGCTTAGAATCCCTAAACACAGTGTATATGCATATGCTTACAAGCCCTAAACACAGTGTATATGCATATGCTTACAAGCCCTAAAAATTTATGTGCAAATGCTTAGAAGCCCTAAAAACAATGTATATTCACATGAGTAGAAGCCCTAAAAGCAATGTATATTCATATGTGTACAAGCCGTAAACACAATGTATATGCATATGAATAGAAGCACTAAGATCAAATCAATAAAACATGTCCAATCAGTTTAGTTCTATACGAGAGGCCACAAATCACAAACGTCTATGGAGTCATCCACTTCCCTCAGATCAAAAGTAAACAAGGCGTTCTTCTTCTTCCTTTCCGAGAAAGATCCTTTAAACGGCCAAAACGGGCTTATTTACTTGTTGCTGTGAATATGGACTGGCATCTTGGGGATTCTGCTTTCTCCCTCATTAGAAATTCATGGGATGTTTCTATGGCGGAAAGGCCCAATAAATCTTCTGGGTTAGGGAGGCCTTGAGCAAATTTGCATCTCTGGGTATGGCTGCTGTATGCTGTGTACATTGTGTTATGTATGTCTGTATGTGTGTGTATATATATATATTACAACATGTCATCAGCACATGTTGATAACTTATTGCATACATATCACAAACATGTTGAAAATAAGTCCACGACAGTGAGTGGAGACCAAATCTTTAGCAAATGTTGGATGATTGTAAGAAGCACTAGTTGGGACTGCTAGAAAATCGTTGATTTGGATCCAACCTTTACTTGAAAGTCAATGACTTGTATCCAACCTTTACTAGAAAGTCGTTGACTTGTATCCAACTAGTACTAGAAAGTCGTTGACTTGTATCCAACCTTTACTATAAGGTCGTTGACTTGTATCCAACTTGTACTAGAAAGTCGTTGACTTGTATCCAACCTTTACTAGAGTGTCATTGACTTGTATCCAGCCTTTACAAGAAAGTTGTTGACTTGTATCCAATCTTTACTATAAGGTCGTTGACATGTATCCATCATGTACTAGAAAGGCATTGACTCGCATCCAACCTTTACTAGAAAGTCGTTGACTTGTATCCAACTTGTTTGTGATATGTGTGCGATAAGTTACCAACATATGATTATGAAACACCCCAAGAGTTCAGTTGACATTAGGGTTAATTGACTGCATTCAGTCACAACTGGCGTGGAAAATGCGATGGGGCAGCAACCTCAGAAAAATAGAGATGGAATGAAAAATGTCAGTTTCAGACGTCCATGGGGAGAGAGAGAGAGAGAGAGAGAGAGAGAGAGAGAGAGAGAGAGAGAGAGAGAGAGAGAGAATATTGTCATATTCCTCCGATTTCCAATTATGATTTGATAGCTTACATGTTCACGGAGCAGTAATCACTCGACAACAACAGCTCTCTCTCTCTCTCTCTCTCTCTCTCTCTCTCTCTCTCTCTCTCTCTCTCTCTCTCTCTCTGTGACCCCTGCCATTCGAAAAACAATCAGATATTTAGCTCTTTATTTAAATCAACTGGGAATTCTAGAAGCACTTGTTCTTAAATGTTACCTACTTAAGTACTTACACTTAAATGTTACTTACTTATGTAAGTGTGCTTAAATGATACTCACTTAAATACTTGTACTTAAATGTTACTTACTTATGTAATTGTACTTAAATGATACTCATTTAAGTACTTATACTTAAATGTTACTTACTTAAGTACTTGTTCTTAAATGTTACTTAAGTAATTGTAATTAATGATACTTAAGTACTTGTACTTAAGTGTTACTTAAGTGCTTGTTCTTAAATGTTTCTTAAATACTTATAATTAACGATACTCAAGTGCTTCTTCTTAAATGTTACTTACTTAAGTGCTTGCCCTTAAGTGTTACTTAAGTACTTGTACTTAAATGACACTTACGTATTTGTACTTCAGTGTTACTTGCTTAAGTACTTCTACTTAAATGTTACCTAAGTACTTGTACTTAAATGCTATTTACTTAAGCACTTGTACTTAAATGTTACATTGTTCTTAGATGTTACTTCAGTACTTGTACTTAAATGATACTCACTTGAGTAATTGTACTTAAATGTTACTCACTTAAGTACTTGTACTTAAATGTTACTTAAGTAATTGCAATTAAATGTTACTTACTTAAGTACTTGTACTTAAATGTTACTTAAGTACTAGTACTTAAATGTTACTCACTTAAGTACTTGTTCTTAAATGTTAGTTACTTAAGTACTTGTTCTTAAATGTTAGTTACTTAAGTACTTGTTCTTAAATGTTACTTACTTAAGTACTTGTACTTGAATGTTACTCACTTAAGTACCTGTACTTAAATGTTACTTAAGTAATTGCAATTAAATGGGACTTACTTAAGTACTTGTACTGTACTTAAATGTCACTTAAGTACTAGTACTTAAATGTTACTTAAGTACTTGTACGTATATGTTGCTTAAATCCTTGTACTTCAATGCTGCTTAAATCACGGAAAACAAACTCCTGTTAGATAAAGAATTAGAGGCTTTAGGTCGAAGTAACTTCAGGAACGACCTGACGGAACGAAATTTGCATCGAAAAGGAGCACAGCCCAATAGAATCCTTGATGAATATTCGATAGGATGTCTGCTGACAGGAAGGAATCATCTATCTTCGCTAGTCCTGTTTTGGAGGATTTTTTTTATTTTTAATTTTTTTTTTTTTTTTTTGGTGGGATGAGATTTCGCTTTCATTTTTCTTGCTTTTTTTATTTCTCTTCTTCTTCTTCTTCTTCTTCTTCTTCTTCTTCTTCTTCTTCTTCTTCTTCTTCTTCTTCTTCTTGTTTAATTTTTCTCGTCCTTCTTCTTCTTCTTCTTCTTCTTCTTCTTCTTCTTCTTCTTCTTCTTCTTCTTCTTCTTCTTCTTCTTCTTCTTCAAATAAAACATTTTTCGAATGAGCAGAGATTTAAAACGTTGCATACGTTTTAGTTTTCTGAAATGAAAACTATTGTGCCGGAATTATCTGTCCGTCCGCACTTTTTACTGTCCACACATTTTCTGTCCGCTCTCAAATCTTGAAAACTAGTGAGGCCAGAGGGCTGCAAATTGCTACGTGCTTCTGGAAACGACATAGGATAGGCCACCACACGGCGGTGGTTAAAGTTTCATGGGCCGCGGCTCATACAGCATTATACCGAAACCACCGAAAGATGGATCTATTTTCGGTAGCCTTGATTATACACTGTAGCGGCTGTACAGAAAACTCGATTGCGCCGAAGAAACGAATTGGGCGAACTTGTAATCAGTTTCATGGAGAGATTTCCACCCCCCCCCCCAAATGAGATTGATGTTGATGGTGTGTGATGTGATGTGAAATATTTTTATTGAAATATATAGTAATCACTGAAACATCGCGCTATCAGTTCCTGCTGAAGTAATTAATGAAACGTGGGAAAATGTATGTATGTATGTATGTATGTATGTATGTATGTATGTATGTATGTATGATTGTACATATATATTTCAGAGAATGTCATAATGTTTTTTTAATATATATATAAATTATATATATATATATATATATATATATATATATATATATATATATATATATATATATATATATATATATATATATATATATATACTGTATATATACACACACACACACACACACACACACACACACACACACACACACATATATATATGCTTGTTTGTTTGTGTGTATATACATTGTATGGTGTACCATACAAACCTCCAAATACCACAGCCAGTTCCTTTTCGCACTGAACGTTTTGACCATCGTTATCCAAATAGAAAAAACTTGCAAACATAAAAAAAAAAATCCATAGAGGTCTTGTTCCTTGTAAAAGAATCGGGGAGGAGACAAAGTGGATCTGTTAAACTCCGTATGGAAGGGGAGAGAGAGAGAGAGAGAGAGAGAGAGAGAGAGAGAGAGAGAGAGAGAGAGAGAGAGAGAGAGAGATATTGGAAATAGCACATAAAGGACGTACGATGGAATTTTAGATCACACAGAGAAAGAGGGAATTGGAAGCAGAAATTTGTACTGAAGAGAGGAGGTTGATAAAAAAAATCGATGAAAGGTGGGGAAAGGGATAAATTGATAAAGAAGATGAAAGACCGAACTTGAATGGGTGCAATCAAGTATCGCACAGGTAATTTTTTTTTAAAGTGAAGCAGAATGTTTTAATGAATGCATAGTTGTTGCAGCATATTTCAACGCGGGAATCTGTGGGAAGTGTTTGTTTATGCTCTTCAACCTCGGTATTGGCTTATGTATGTATGTATGTATGTATGTATGTATGTATGTATGTATGTATATGTATGTATATATAATATATATACATACATATATATAATATATATATATATATATATATATATATATATATATATATATATATATATATATATATATATATATATATATATATATATATATATAGAGAGAGAGAGAGAGAGAGAGAGAGGAGCTTTCACTGGAGACAACCTGAAGCTTTTGTGTTATTCAATTACAGTTTGATGTCAACCATTTGCTAGTCACTAACGAGTGGGAGAGGGGAGGTTAGGCTTATACAGTTGGTTGGTTTAGAATATTTTAAAGACATCTTGGGTATAATAATAATAATAATAATAATAATAATAATAATAATAATAATAATAATAATAATAATAATAATAATAATAATAATTTGCGTTTTCAGGTTATTATTCCAAAATATTTGAAGGCCTCGAAGTAGATCCTTCCTTGTGGGCTGCGTAAAATAAAGTAAGAAAGAAAAAAAAAAGTTTTGTTACAATTATTTGTTTTTGTTTTATAGTTACATAATTCCCAGAATGACTACGAGCCTAAAATCAAATACGGAAATGTGAAACTGCTGAACAGGTTGTTAATTAAAGTACAATATCTATGTTTTAAATGCGAATTTGTAATATAATGTAACTGAAATGGAATACTTTGTAGATATAATTACAGTCCAATCTATATTTAACGATTTCCATTTGTACTGATTTCTTTTTAGACCGGGGAAGATTCCACAAGTTTTCTGTAGTCTGACTGTATTTTTGCTGATTATTTACGAAATATATGTATTTATTCAACTCAAGGCCACTAAATTGTTTTTTTACTGTAGATTTTTTAAATAAATATTTGATATATCAACTGTTTTATAGCAGGACTGTCCACATAGAGGGGTTTTCAGTGATAGGTCTCATCTATTGAACCATATATCAATAATGGCAATTTTATCACTTTGAAATTATGACAAATAATATTTCTGAAAGATTATTATACCACAAGTCCTTTAAAATATACGAAAACTATCGAGAAATTATATGAAATTGTATTGAAAGCTGAGCCTGTCGAGATAACGGGAATAGTATTGGAACCGGTGTCACGTGACATATGTCAAGTGTCAACTGTCAAGGTGGGCGGTTCCCTTCATCAGCCATATTTCGTCGCTTAATTGACTCACCATCTCGATTATACAGATTGTAAGTATCCTGCTGGTATAATGGGAGTTCAGTACTGAATATACATAGTAGATTAAGGCGGTATATAAAGGTAACACGCATAAAAAAGCGTATTTTAAACAGGAAAGTGTCTACATAACATGAACCTTACGAGGCCATCGTAGCCTACCACATGTGTCAAGTAAACTTCATAGAGGCATTTCGTGCTATTAAAGTATCGTTCCACAATAAATAACAAAATTTTAAATTAATCTTGGCTAGAGTAGAGTGGCCAGTAGCCTAGGATTCTCAGGTAAAGTTGTAGGGATGAATGTATTTCATTCCCAGGTTAGGCCACCATGCAGATCCTAGGTCCTCAATTTATTACGTATTGTGGCAAGTATATTTAGTATCATGTGTTCAGCAGGGCCTAAAAACCATCATGGGACCGATATATGATCATAGAAGCTGTCTGTGTCCTTGGTATAGAGGGAAGCGTAGCCTAGGTGCTAAACCCCACAGGGTTGGGTAGTGCCGTCAGTGCACCTCATGCAGTGCACTGTAGGCATTACTTAAGGTTATTTTCAGCGACGTTCCTTCGGCCCCGAGCTGCAGCCCCTTTCATTCATTTTGCTATTTTAACATTATTTTCAGCTCTGAATAACCTTTCAGGACCTAGGTCCCAGCACTTGGCCTTCGGCCTAAATATTATATTCCAGGTCCAGTTTCTGGGTATTAAATGGCATACGTTTGGCCCCACCCAAGGGAAACGGTGTTCAGTAAAACTATACAAGTATAATCAGTCCTCGCAATAATTTAAAATACTGCACTTGAGCCTTAAATTTACGTCGTAGTAGTTAAGCTTGAACTAGAAGGAATGTCACTATTAATATTTTCAATAATGTTAGTTTTGCTAAAGAAAATGACAGAAACCTTAACCAGTGACATTCAGATATAGAGTAGGTATAAATTTATCATTTATGTTGCCAGTTTACCAATAAAAGGTAATTTTACACCGGAATTAAAGCATGTGGCCTTCCATGCAATATGCAGTCATTCTGAACGTGTTCAGCTCTGTGTAGTTAGGCTAATTGCATTTGAAGCTGAATTAATCTTGATGTATTTTCAAGAAGTTATCATGAGATGGCTAATGGAATATTAATATTGATTTTCTTGCTTTTAATGAAACAGTGGTGTGAGTTGCTGTGTTGATGAATGAAAAGGTCTTTTAACAATATATTTTACATTGGTGTTACTGAAAGCTCGAGTTGGATTGATTTATATGCAGTTAAGTTTGAATCGTGAACCATTAGACAAGGAAGTTTGTGTTTTAATTGTTCTGTTCTTAATTATGAGGAAAGTCTAGTAGGCCTATCACTACAGTAATTAAACTTTGTGTGATTTCTAGTTTTTAACATAATTAAGAATGTTTTATAGCTTTAGCTGATCAGGCAACTAGCTTCTGTATTTGTTAAATGGGTAATAATGTGGCATTTTGAATTGCTGACCTCTCATATAGTTGCAATATGTTGCAGTTTTGTTAAATTATCTTAAATTAATGAGTTTAAGTAGTTTATGATACAGAGATGATCTCCAGGTACTGATTGGGTGTACAGGCCTTCAGTGCTACAATTTTTTTCCAGATAATTTTCATTGATTATTTTCACATAAAGTATAACTATAATAGGTGTGTCATAATGGTTATACAGTAGTCAAGTTACTAATCAAGTTCATTTGGCAGTGGAATTGATTGATGTAGTTGATGAAATTCACAGTAGAGGATAGTTGGCAATGCACCAACAGAATTTCTAGCCTGGTTTCAGCATGGTTTAGGTTAATATAACTGAAGCTGACTCAAGTTAGGTGTATTTATGAGGTCATTGTCTGACAGCTAATAAAGGACAGGCAGTCCACGGTTTACGACGGGTCCGGCTTAAGATTCGAAGGTTACGACGCTTTTCACATATGTTCATCAGAAATTATTTCCCGGTTTACGATGCATGTTCCAGGGTTACGACGTGTCGTACGCTGATCCGACGTAAGAAATATGTCTCCAAAATGGCAGAATAATAAAAATTTGGAGGTTTTTTATGAAAAACTCAATAAAAATGCAGTTTACATCGTTTCCAATACACCCAGAGCATTAAAAGTAAGGTTTTCTTAGGATTTTTTTAAGCTTTTCAACGATTTTTTGGTTTACGACGATTTCCGGCTTATGACGCGGAATAAAAACAGAACCCCCGTCGTAAACTGGGGACTGCCTGTACTGATGTAGCTTTTCAAGTATTAAAGGAAGTACAGTAATAGCTAAACGTACACCTAGTGATTTCCAGTCTGGACTGGTTAGACTAATGTTTCCTTCTTTAGTGGCTAGTAATGCATTAAAGTTTGAATAATTTATCATATTGTATCAGGTTAAATGTTTCTATAAATTCTATAAATTCATGTGGAACAAGCCCACAGGGGCCATTGACTTGAAATTCTTCAAGCTTCCAAAGAATATGGTGTTTATTAGGAAGAAGTAAGGGGAAGTGAAGGGAAATACAGAATAAAGAGTTGCTAAGCATCTCTTACCATGAATGTAATCTTAGCAGGCTTATTTAGTTATAGCTTACTGTGGCTTGCACGCGGCACACACAAAGAACTTATGAGGTACAGTAAAAGCTAAAGGCCTCCTTCGGCTCACACACTCCAGAGTCCCAATTCTTTGGTTCACACTCCCAGGTCCCAGGACCATCTGCTGTGGCTGCTACAATGCTTGGGTCAACTGCTCGCTATGATAGAGTTGGGAAAGGGGTATTTTTGAGAGTGAGAAATTGACATTATGCCATAATGATTTTTCATGGTAATGTAGGCTACCCTAGTAATTGTGTAGCAATACACAACATTATTCCTCCCCATGGCTATGCCCCTTGATTATCAAACCATTTTATTGTGGGGGATGAAATATACTGACTAGTTGACCCCCGATATTTGTGGGGAATGCTTGCCACAACCCCCCCTCAAATAGCTAAAATCTGCGAATATTTGACACCCCTCTAAAAATGCTTTAACTTCCCATTTTAATAGTAAACACCAAAAAACCCCTCTAAAAGTGCTTATACCTAAGTATTTTAATAGTTTTATCACAAAAAGTTTATTTAGTCACTAAAATATGAAAATGCAGTAATTAGTGGGTATTTGTCTATGAAAGATACCACGGTTAGGCGAATATAGTTTTCATTACTTGAAGTGAAACGCTTTCCACTGTGACTGGTTGGAGCAGTCAGTTATATGATCTGAATCATGACAGGAAGGAGCTGTGACCTTTATTAGAATTTCTCAGTGATAGGTAGAGAAACTGGTGTGTACAGTGAATCAAACCCCTGCCTATTTGCAGTTCAGGATTCACAATGTCACCTATTCGCAGATTTTTCTGTGGAAAGTATATAGTACACATTATTTGTGGAAAATTCGCCTATTTGCTGTATTTTCCATTGAGAAATATTCACTAATTACTGTATTTTCATATAGTTTTCGTGACTAAATGAGTTTTTTGTGATAAAACTATTAAAGTGCTTGGGTATAAGCATTTTTGGAGGGATGTTTTGATGTTTGAACTATCAAAATAGGCAGTTACAGTACAGTATAAGCATTTTTGGAGGGATGTTTTATGTTTGAACTATCAAAATAGGCAGTTACAGTACAGTATAAGCATTTTTGGAGGGATGTTTTATGTTTGAACTATCAAAATAGGCAGTTACAGTACAGTATAAGCATTTTTGGAGGGATGTTTTATGTTTGAACTATCAAAATAGGCAGTTATGGTATAAGCGTTTTTAGAGGGAATTTTTGGTGTTTGAACTATCAAAATAGGCAGTTACAGTATAAGCATTTTTGGAGGGATGGTTTATGTTTGAACTATCAAAATAGGCAGTTACAGTATAAGCATTTTTGGAGGGATGTTTTATGTTTGAACTATCAAAATAGGCAGTTACAGTATAAGCATTTTTAGAGGGGATTTTTGGTGTTTGAACCATCAGAATAGGCAGTTACAGTATAAGCATTTTTAGAGGGAATTTTTGGTGTTTGAACTCTCAAAATAGGCAGTTACAGTATAAGCATTTTTGGAGGGATGTTTTATGTTTGAACTATCAAAATAGGCAGTTACAGTATAAGCATTTTTAGAGGGAATTTTTGGTGTTTGAACCATCAAAATAGGCAGTTATAAGAGGGGTGTCAAGTATTCGCAGATTTTAGCTCTTCACGAGGGTTGTGGTACGCACCCCCCGCGAATATCGGGGGTCAACTAGATGAGAAATACGTTTTCTTTAGTATATGTCCAAGGTAATGCAGACCCTGTGTTTGATGTAGTAAGAGTGGCCTTGTGTTTGTATATTTCCTTACCACTCTCAGTTTCGGAAGTTTAGGATCACAAGTAAGGGAAACTGCCCTATTTCAATATTGCCCGAAGAATTCCCTGCTGTATCTGTTGGCCAGGGAAGGAAATATGCTATAAAAGTTAGTGATTGGTTGAGTGAAAGCTTAGTCATTAGAGATATTTATTTGGGTATAAAATGAACACTGCATTTTAGAGGGGTCTTGAGTATTCGTGGATTTTAGCTATTGGCGGGGGGTAGCGGTATGCATCCCCTGCGAATACCGGAGGTTGACTGTATTAACAGTAATCTATTATGGAAATGATAGTCCTTGCCTAAATTCTATTAGGCTTTGTAAGTCCTCTGTACAGAGTATGCTAAATTCAAGGTTTCTTGAGGTTAAATTGGAAATTGGTAATAATTATATTTGTGAGCTACCTTGATCCTGATTGAAGGGAATTTAAACATTTTTCATGCGTTATATAACACAAGTAAGAAATAGTACTAAAGTGAATATGGTTCCGAGCTGTTGATCATCAGGCATGTAGGATTGAATTAGGCCACAGAACTATGATAAGAAGCTACAAATATTGATTTTCATTGTGCCATAGCGGTATAACCTTGGAATTGCAGTTCAAGGCTTCAGCATCTGTCAAGTACTGCACTGTATAGTATTTGCACCAAACCTTTTTTTTAATAAATAAATAAAGTAAATAACCCTGTCTTTTTTTTCCAGGCAAGATTCCACCTCAAGGCCTATGGTCATTTTGGTCATTTCATTACATCCATGAAGTCAGTTCAGTTTAACTGAAAAGTTTTTTTCAGAGCTTCAGTCAATTTTTTAACTATCTCCTTAAATGAGTTTGAATGACTGATGCCAATGTGCATGGCAGAACAATACTTTTCTGTTTAGGGCAAAATCTGTACAGTTCAGAGCATTTAAAGCAGTAAACCCACCCTCATAACAGAGAACCAAGATGTATCCCTCAACAAAGGTGCACTATTTTGGCGCCCAGTTACTAGTGTGCAATGTTAGAAACACCTTGTGGAGTCTTGCATAATATTAACTTTTATCATTGGGATTTGACATATTTTGACACAGCATGCAGACGGAAATGCAGTGGCAGTTTCCGGCCTGCCATGGGGCCACTCTGTAACAAGTTGCTGAACACAGCAGCCAGTCAGAGTTCAGCAAAGAAGCTTGCATCTTTTACAAGCATATTGTTGAGACAACATTGGTAAAAGAACAGTTATGACCATGTAGAACTTACACTTAGAATCTTGTCGTAGAGTGAGATTCAAATGAAAAATAAGATAGTTTAGCAAAAAACTTTGTAGAAGTCATTGTTATGTGTGTTAATACATGCTTTGTTTTTGTGGAGTAAATATATTTGCAAATCAGTTGGTAAATTAATTACAGGATTAGAAACTTAGGTTTCTGAAATCAACACACTAGGTATGTTATTGATGGTATATTAGACTCATGAAGTATAAAAGGGTTTTTCTAGATTTATAATGAAAAAATATAAAGTGTAACTTTTAGAATATGCAAGATGTCTGAATTATATTAATTTCATTTACTGGTAAGAAATATTTGTACACAAAGTGTCTGATGACATATTTTCTAAAAAAAAACTTGTAGATGTTTGAAGAAATCCATTTTTAATTTTTGGGAATTATTTGTATCAAAACGACCTGAGTTGTATCGAACTGACTTTATGGATGTAGTGAGATACCATCAGTTTCCATCGAAACAACTTGAGTTACATTGAAATGACCTTATAGACGTATTACGATGCCTTTAGTTTGTATTGCAACGACTGGACTTCAACATCGTTACGGAGGAAAGGACGCAAAACAGGGCAGTAATCAGCCAGCGAACACTGACATATGTAAGTTTATAACTTATGAACCTTATCTTTTTATCTGGTGTAATTATCCTGAAAAAAGTACTTTGTCATGACTAAACAAATCCAACAGTAATACAAAAGTAGAAATATTTGTACAGTAACACCTACACTTAATGGACCTCAACTTATTTTTTTCTAGGCAACCAGTTTAGATTCCATATATTTTTAAATAAATCTCTTAAATTGAATGTTAAATGTAAAGTACAGGTTAGTTTAGGTTAGGAACTATGTGGAATTGGTGTTAGCTGTAAGACACGTAGAAAATATTGAAGTGCGGGCCAAAGTATAGGGTCTTTGTTACCTAACAGACTTTGTTAGTTGTTAGAAGGCCAGACCACAGAAGTGTCTGTTAAGTTGAGCCACTACTAACATCATGTCATCAGCAATGGCAGTACTGAAGGTTCTGTACATGTATGGAACTTGATATAGTAATAGGATCATTGAGTTCATGTATACAATAGTGAAGACTCCTTGTCACTGGAAGTACTAAGCTAAGCACAGTAATACCAGCATGGCTATATAGGATCAGGAACTACCTAATTTTTATGAGTTTTGCTTTAATGTAGCTGTGGATTCTGTTAAAAAAGGGCTAGAGTATGTAAAGCTATTTTTCAAAGAAGACTTTTATAAACTGCATATATAGGCTGATTCTAGTTTGATTCAGAATCTGTCCTACTGCATAATACATTTGTTCTTATGAAATATAGAAACACCCATCTTTTATATGCATATTTTGTGGCACCAGGGAATATTCCTTTGTAATGGACTCTAGTTTGCCGATGTAGGAAAAATGCAGTTGACTTAAAAAATTGCTATTTTTATTTAGTTGTTCATCTTGAGTCTGACTTGTTAATGGCAGCACTGTAAAAATGAAGTAAATTCTGGGTGCATTTTTTATGAAAAGTGCAGATTGGAAACTTTGCTCTTTCCTTAGGTGATTAAGTATTGAACTTCTCTTACAGATCTATGGATGATACTCAAGACACACACTGCAGTCAACTAGTACTGAAGTGGAAAACAGTACAGCAATGACCCAGTTGTACGGAGTAAGCTGCCGAATGTGAAATTTTTATTTTCGTCTGTAAATGGGACTTTGTAAAGCATAATCTTACCCACGAAAAATTGAGACAGCTGATTGTCAAAGTTTATTTTTTACTAGTGTAATGGTTTCAGTTCCTTGCTATACAAATTTATACAGTACAGAAATTTTGATGATCATATAAGTAGGTTGTGTAGTAAAAAGACAGTTATTTTGATATTAGGCCCATTCAGTCCTAATGTTACCCTCTCATATGAAATTGTCACTTAACTCCAATTTTTTGAATTTAAAGATCAGGATTCGGTGTAGTTTCAGTACCTTGTAAGCCAGAAGATCTCAGTTTGACGTGTCATTAACTTTTCCCTCGTCTTTTCAGGAAACCCTACACGTCGTGAAGGCGTAAATGGGACAAGTTGTATAGACACCAATCTCTCACATGGAATCAAGTACCTGCTGTGAAGAAGAGTGCTGTTATCGAGAGCTAGTATCTACATTTTTATTGATAAAATATTAGTTTAGGGCCAGAGTGTACAGTAAAAATGGAAGTGTTGTAATGATAAACAGTGAACTAAAAAAAATGGTCGCATTAATGTAAGGTTTGGAAAGAGTCATACTTTTGTAGAGAGAGCTGATGCTGTAATTCTTTTAGTAATTACACTTTTGTGTCAGGTTTCAGGTTGCATAGTATTTAAATATAAATTTTTCATCAGGCTTTGGGTATTCATAACTACAATTTGTCTTTGATAATGGCTAGTCTTAGTATGTTTAGGGATAATATTTTTCTTTAGCATAGTTTTATTTTGCTTGTTAGGTAATTGACCTTTTTTTTTTAATAGAATATATGTTCACTTAGAACTTTTTTTGTTTTGATACGCAGTGTTTTGTAGGCCATTGTTCAATGCAAAGAGCTCTTTTAAGGTTTTTAGTAGGTTATTTTATTATTACAGTATTTTCTGTCATTTTCCTGAAGTGTATATATGATTTTTATAGCTCATTAGTTACAGAAGAATATGCTTGATTGATTTTATGGACTATCTTTAGGGCTAAAATTCAAATGGCAGATTTTCTCAGTAAGTCTTATTATTGCCATCAAAGTAGGGACTCGGAGATAAGGATTTTTTATACTCAGTGTTGCCTTAATTCATAGATCCTTTCAGTTATTAAATTATATCGCTTAATATAGAATTGAATTCTAGATAGTTTGTAGTTCTTTCATCATTGTAATATAAAAGCATGGGTTCTTGTGCGTCAAGGCTTAGGTTACTTACAAGCATTGTTTGATGCAGGAGGGATATCACAGCCTGAAGTATTTACATGTTTACATTCTAGGATAGGAGGTATTTCAGAATATAGTTTATTAGTTTTTATTTAATTTTTTGTTGCCAGGAGGAGAACCTTCCATAATTGTCAAGTGATTTATTAATAGCATATTTGTACAAACTTGCCATGAAAACAATGGATCTTGCTTACCTTTTAACATAAGTAACTAATTAATGCATTATGTACTGTCAAATTTCTTATCAAGACCATTATTAGCATGGCGTCTCTGCATATTTCAAGACACTGTGGGCACCTGGAGGTTCCAGATTGAGAGAGTTACTTTGAGAACAACTTTGTACAGTTGACAATAGGACTGTATTGTAGATCAAGTGATTTGGTATGTAGAACTGAAATGCAGAGCATTACTTTATGGGGAATTTTGTTCTGTCATCAATGGTATTTTATTTAAATATTTAGTCATTACTGTATGCTCAAATTGCATGAGTTACTTCAAGGGTAATATAGTTTGTTTTTTCTGAAATTGATGTTTTAGGTAAAAGAATCAATAAATTCTAAGTAATGCGTTAAATAGGCGTAGGTATTGTTAATATTTATGGTATACGAGTGAATAAGCAAACTCAACTACGGGAAGAGTATGTTCATCGTAATGCCACACTGACAAGTAGACTTTCCTGAAGGATTGAAATCACCTTGGGAACGAGTCAGTTATTTGACTGGAGCACCAAATGTTTTCCAGACTTTCATTGTGAAAGGGAAATTCATTTGATAGTGGACTAATTAGGGTAGTAGCTATTCAGTTAAATGCTATTATTAGACAAGATTCCTCTTTCCTTTTAAGGTTTTCCATGAAGGCATTGTCTTTTTCACGAGTGGCGTAAATTTGAGTAGGGAGGTTAGTGCCGTCAGTGTACCTCATGCAGTGCACTGTAGGCATTACTTAAGGTTCTTTGCAGCATGCCTTCGGCCCCCAGCTGCAACCCCTTTCGCTCCTTTTACTGTACCTCCTTTCATATTCTCTCTCTTCCATCTTAATTTCCACCCTCTCCTAACAGTTGATTCATAGTGCAACAGCGAGGTTTTCCTCCTGTTACACCTTTTAATCTTTTCCAGTGAATTTCCATTTCAGCGCTGAATGACCTCATTGGTCCCAGTGCTTTGCCTTTGGCCTAAATTCCATATTCACTCGCTCACCAAAGTGGAGAAAGGTCAAGGTAATTGGTTTAAAGTAAAGATATTTGATGGTCTGGAAATTTTGTTTTTAGGTATAATTACCCTAAAAAAATGGGAGCCAGATAAGCATCCATGTACAGTATAGGTCAGATCTAGGCATCAGTGAAATTTCAGGATTATCAAAAGTGTAACTTTAATGGAAGAGTTTTGTTTAGGAACAAAGTCATCCCAGTAAACGATTGTAGCAATGTATTGTTAGACATTCTAGTTGCTTTTGGCTTGACAACTGTAAGTGACATGAGAAATTCACTTGTGTTGAAGTTATAGGTTGAGTAAATTATAGAATTCCTGGTGCTACAGTGTCTTGACATACGGTGTTTTTCATAGGTTAAGGTGTAAATCATAATTTATTTCATGTTAATATGTTTCTTACATTCCATTGAATTTCAGTAATCTGATCAGTTGAAGGTTAAGTTAAATGTAATTGTTTAAAACTTGATTTAAAATCTGGATACTATATTGGGAAAACTATTGAAATACCAAATTGTATGTAAATGTTGTACAAGGACTTGTGTATTTCAGCTTTTTCTCAGTTCTCACAAAGGCTCGTAACATTATTTAGCTTTGGAATTAACTAGAGTTATTTTTAGTAAGCTCGTGGTACAAAGGGTGAGGATAAAATTAATTTAAAACACCCATGGCACCAAAATGGCTTAATTATTTTATAAAAATTGTCACTTGTTGGGTATGCCATATAACCAGTGTGATATGGGTTTATAAAGCTTGTAATCTGAGGACATTGAGCTTTACAAATTGTCTCCTTTGGCTGAGTTTTTAATAATCTGAAGTAGTGATAATTATTTTCACGGCTGTTTAGCCTCAGAGACTAGGGTTGAGAGATTTTTCTGAGCTAGTATGAATGGTCTAGATATTGTTTCTGCTTCTAGAACCCTCTTGCCCTTCCATTCTTACTCAAAAACACAGGCATGCTTGGAAGATGCAGAGTTTTATACTTTGTACTCTCTCTCTCTCAAGAACAAACACTTTTGGGCCAGTCCTGTGAGAGTTATGATTGTTAACCCAGTGGTCAGGTCAAGGATTTTTGTGGAAATGACCCTGTACACTTTGCACACTGTGAGGCTTCCTTTGCATTAATGTACTTAGCACCCTTTGTTGCACTGCTGAAGCAGCCCTGTGCCCTAATTACTTTGCTGAAGTCTGAAATGAATCTTTGAAGCATTATTTCACACTCCATACATTGCTGAAGCCTTCCTATACATGTATGTGCCTAGAAGTTTTGCTACACACTTGGCATAATTTGCTTTGCTGAAGCCCCCAATGTTCACTGTACTCTAGATGCTTTTGCTGTTTCATCCCTGCATAGAGACTGAGCCCTTCACTCTGGGCATGTGCACTCATTCTTATCTGTTCAGTTTGTCGATGGTCACAGATACTTGGTTCTTAATTTGTTAGGGTGCAATATTGTGGTAAATCTTTTGGTGTAAAGCCTTTGGTTCCAAATATTTAAGTGAATTTTAAAATTTGTAGTCAAATTTTTAGTTAAAATTGTTATTAGTTAATGTTTTGTGCCATTATTTATTTTGTGAATTCATCTTTTGAGAGTGGAGGCTTTTTGTTTTTATAACTGAAAAAAAGTGAGAACTGGAGTAGTCTTTTAACATCAGAGACAACTTTATATAAATGATAGACATTATTAAGGGCCTTAGCTGAAGTACAGAAGTCCTCCTATTTATACATTGTGTAGATAAAAAGAAAGCTGGAAATATTGTAGAAAGAAAACTGGAATAAAGGACTCCTTGGAGCCAGTACTGCAATGCCCCGAGGAGGGAGTGTCCTCAGCAGGAGGTATTATAATCAGCCAAGTGTTAGCTTCGAAGTCGACTCAAAGAGCTGTTTTCTAAGCTGGAGGCCGGTTGCCAAGATGGGAGAAGCTTATATACTTCCTTTGTGGTTTCTCAAGTGTATTCCATTTTACTCTGTCTGCTAAAAAATGTTAGATCTATCACATGTAATAGGAGACTATGTACAGGTAGTCCAAGGGGTGTGTGGTAAGGTTACCACTGAGATAAGCCTTAGATAATGTTCACTCATATGACTATTAGTGTGTAAACAAAAGCTTGCTTAACTTTTAGTGCCTAGTGATCTGGTGTAGCAACCCTGTAGATATTTACTGCCAGAATTTTGTGTCAAATACTGTAGATATATAATGGGCAAGGCAAAAAGATCTAGTTCATTTTTTTTATGCATAACATAAGAAGATCTACGATATTCATACATTTTGCCATTCTGTTTTCAGTTTTGTTGAAATTTCATGCAGGATTTTCTCCCACATCTTGTTACAGAACTTGAGGCTTTAATTTAGCCTTGTAGAAAATGAGAAACATTAAGCAAAAGGCAGTTGTTTATGATGCATATATTGCTTTCTGTGTAACTGGGTTTTTAGATGACAAAATTCTGTCCCTGGAGATATTTGGATAAATTTACTTTCTAAATACTTGTGGATAGGTTTATGTGATGTGATTTCAGAGAGTTTTATATCTAAGACGGCATAGTTTTACAGTAGAGTATTGACTAAAATTACTTAAACTAGATGCAAAAGTACTGATAGGAATGACTTCAAATTCTGTTTTTTTTTTTTTTTGTGGAAAGTTTTAATCTGAATTGTCACTTTTACTTGGAAGGTAATTTTTAGAACTTTTTTAAGTCAGACTCCACCTACTTTCTCCCCATTGGCTATCACCTTGCTGTCACCAGCTATCGATTAGAGATTTTCCCCTACGTAAAGACCTTAGGTTTGCAGTGATGAAAAATACAAAGCGATGAAAAATTTGTAATTTTTTGCTGAAGTTGGATTTGATTAACTTACCACATGCTGGTTTTTTCTCACAGTAGTTTACACGAAACTTTGTTTCACAAGATTATTGGTAAGTTCTGAATATGATTTATACCCTGCCAGATGTCTTAAAGTACGTAAGTTAAACGTATTGGAAGTGTTAGAAAGTTAAGGTTATCCTTTTTCGTTAAGCATATGACAGTACTTTTAATTATATTTCAGACACATACCATTGTCTCAAAAGGGGGTACCAGCCTGGGGCCTAAATGCCTTCTCGTTAAAGGCTCGCATTTCATTCGTGTGCTTGACATAAAGAAGGGATAAATACCGCGGCGAACAGTTTTATAGGGGATGTGGGAGAAACCTTACAAATTGATAACATCGTCAGGAATTGGACAAAGAAATTTGAAAGACTTTTGATGGATGCATATGTCCTAGAATGGACAGGAGCAAACATATTTGGCAGGTTCCATACTTGGACTTGAAAGCAAAGTGCTTCATGTATATTACAAAGAAAAAATCATAATAATCACATTTTAATCATTGATTATTGTAAAAAAAAAATTTGAAAATGATTATTGCTGCAGAGTAATTTGTGATTTTGATTTGACTATGATTACACGCGATATCTAATTTTTTATTACGATAATGATTACGCAATCAGAGCCATGGATTATGATTTTTTTGGTTAGCAATCACAATCATGCCCATGTCTGGCAAGTTCAACAAGGTATTGTGTTACAGGGAAGGCATTTTATGTGCGTGTCACCATGTAAAATTTTCAAAGGCATGCAGGTAGTTTTTTGGTCCTGGGAAATATCCAGACTTGACTGAATGCAAAGGGTGATTTTTGGAACGGTGGAGTTCCCTGTCATTGTGGATGAGGAAACTCTCCTCATCTTTGGGTTACCTTTCTATTTTCATGTTTTAACGAATATGGAATAGTTCTTACAAAAAGTTCGGTGAAGTTTGGATGAAAGAGAAGCGACGAACAAGTTAGCTGTTTTTCCTGTAGCAGAAGTTATGCAAATACTGAATGCTGATTTTGGAGATTTTTGTCTCGGTTTGTGATTGTTCATTGGTTTCAGGTGTTTGCTGGTTGCCTCTGAAGGTTTGGTGGAAATTAAATGCTTATAATGGTGTAGTGGTTAACTGAACTTAGTGGTGGCCTTCTGAATGATCAATATTGTGCATGACCTTGATGCCATGTGATTGTGTAATGGTAGTACGTTTTTTAGGAAGTGCATGGCTCGGAGCACACTGTCTTTGATTCAAGATTGGGTTTTTTAGCTTTGTTGTGACAAGACTCAAAGCTCCCCTAACGTTTTCATTTCTACAAAGTTTTCTTGGCAGCTTGTACTGATACATGTTAAGAGTTCAAAGGACTGCCGTTAGATTGTACAGGTAATATACCTGATTTGGGTAAGTTGCTTTCAGGCAGGGATCAGGATGTAGGTAAGGGATTTCCTCAGTTTTGTCTGTCAAGGTGGATTTGTCCAGATGTTTTTCAAATTTTGATCATCCGGAGTTTTACGAAGATCGAAGTTTATAAAACTTGTGTGGTAATGGCATTCAAACTACTAAGTTTATCTCTTCAGGCTTGGTGATGTCACTTTCTTGGTGGTAGTTTGGGCTTCAGTGAAGTTCTTGGTTGTGATGCATTAGAATGAGATATATTGAAACTTAGAAGTGTGACGTACATAAGTACTGTGCCAATGAATTGGTTCAAGGAATCTGTAATTAGAGGTTGTGATCAATGTTGTGTTTTTAAGTCATGAGATCAAACTTTTGGCATACAGAAGTCAGGTTCATGATTGGGTTATTATTCTAAAAGGTAGATTATGGTGAAGTGTTTCAGTATGGAAATCATATAATGTGCCATCATCATGATCTAGTTTTGAATCAATAAAAAGTTTGGTTCATGGAGTAGGTAATACAGAAAGATTTAGATTGTGATAATTGTGTCTGGCATTTTTGAAAGTGTTTTTTTGTGATATTCTGGTATTCAGACGATATTTGGTGACAATAGGTTTGATATTCAGATAGCATGAGGTGACAGTGGGTTTTGTATTTATTAAGAACCTAACAGATGACAGTGGATTTCATATTAAACAATTGTTTAATGACTGGAGTTTAGTTTTATAGATTAGTTGATGACAGTGGAATTTTGTGTTCAGATATTAATTAGTGACTGGAGTTTGTCATACAGCATGTGTTGTAGCATTTGAGATTGATGTTATTGTGTCACTTTTTGATGTCTGGTTTAAGATTCAGTTTTTGTGCTGTTCTTTATAGTAATTTGGGCCCCAGGTGATAGTTTGGGATTGTCTTGTTAGTGCACTATGACAAAATTCAGTATGCAGCATCTACAGTAGCAGTCAAGTGTACCATGTTAGCACATGTTTGAAGGATGTCTGAGATTCAGAAAGTTTTGTTTATGGTCAGGTGGGTTTCATTGAGTGTGTCTTTTGCTGTATTTTTATTTAGGCTGTTAGTTTATGATAGTTTTGGTTTGATAAAGTCTGTCAGTTTTATGATAACCATGACACTTCAGAAGTCATGTTGAGACACTTGCATCCAAGAAGTTCGTTATTGTGTAATACTTTCACTTTTGGAAAACTTGTTAAGTTATGATACTTAGACTGAGGAAGGCTGTTTCTTCGTGGCAACGTCTGTCAAGAAAGTCTTTTTCTATACTTTTGCATTCAGGAATTGTATTGGTTTGGGGTAGTTTTGTGGTTTAGAATGTCTTTTAGATTGTGGTGTTCTCCCTAAAGAAAAGTTGCTTGTGTTACGTGCTCAGTGACAAAGTTTGCACGATTGCTTTGGTTTGCTACAGTTTCACCAACTGAATTTCTGTTAGCATGGATGCTTTTACTTTCAAGCTGTCTGAGTTTGTTAGTGTGTAGTTTAAAAACTGTTTGGCTAGAAAGTCTGTTAGTTTAGGATCTTTTTAGCTAGAAAGTCTGTTAGTATGAGATTTTTTGGCTAGAAAGTCTGTTAGTATGAGATTTTTTGGGTAGAAAGTCTGTTAGTTTAGGATCTTTTTGGTTAGAGAGTCTGTTAGTTTAGGATCTTTTTGGCTAGAAAGTCTGTTAGTATGAGATTTTTTGGCTAGAAAGTCTTTTAGTATGAGATTTTTTGGGTAGAAAGTCTGTTAGTATGAGAGTTTTTGGCTAGAAATACTGTTAGTATGAGATTTTTTGGGTAAACAGTCTGGTTAGTATGAAAGTTTTTTGGCTAGAAAGTCTATTAGTATGAGATTTTTTGACTAGAAAGTCTGGTAGTTTTAGATCTCGCAAGATCTTTCTGGCTAGAAAGTCTGTAACTTACAGAGTTTTATTTTTCATAGGTAGTGTGTTTGTGTATGTGTGTTTTGTCTAGAAATTCTGTTAGAATTTTGGATTTTTGTAGTTGGTGTCTGTTACTTTGGGTGTTGTTTGAAGGTCCACTCATGCAATTAGGGCTTAGGATGTCTTGCAGCTTCTGAGTTTCATGCTCTGAAACTTGTTTATTTGTCAGTTTTTTCCTTGAAAGTTTGCAAATTTGCTTTGGTTTTGTCTAGAAAGCATTTTGGACTGGAAGAGTTTTTTTTTTTTTTTTTTTTTTTTTAATTCAGGTTTTTTGTCCAGGAGTTCTCTTGCCCGGAAATTGTCAGTAAAGGAGTTTTGTTTTGTTTTTCTACAAAGTCATAGTTTAGGAGAATTTTTTGTTTCATAGAAAATCTTTATTCTTGTGTAGCTTTATTTCATGGAAAGGGTGTTAGTTTGGAAGATATTTTTTCCCATGGAAATTCTGTATGTTGGATATTTTTGGATGGAAAGACTTGGTTTTCCATTCAAAAGTTTATCATTTCTTAGTTTTTGCCTAGGAAGTTTGGTAGTTCAGGAGAATATTTTGTCTGAAAAGCAAATTTTTTTCTCTCTGCCTTGGAAATGTCAGTTTTAAGAGTTATGTATCCAACCCAAAAGTATGTCTGTTTGGGAGAGTGTTGTATTGAAAGAGAGTGTCAGTTTGGAGAGTGTCAGTTTGGGAGACTTCTGCAGTGTTCTATTGAAAGAGAGTATCAGTTTGGGAGACTTCTGTACCTAAAGTTTGTCAGTGGGGGAAAGATTTTAACCTGAAAAATGTGTTAGTTTTTGGAGGGATTTTTAACCCAAAAAATATGTTGGTTTAGGAAATTTTTGTGCCAAATTGTGTCACTGGCAGAGTTTTGAACATAGAAAGTGTCAGTCAGGAAGAATTATATACCTTAGAAAGTGTCAGTTAGGAAGAATTCTATACCTAAGAAAGTGTTAGGTAGAAAGAATTCTATACATACCTAAGAAATTGTTAGGTAGGAAGAATTCTATACCTAAAGTGTCAGTTAGGAAGAATTCTATACCTTAGAAATGTGTCAGTTTGGGAGAACTTTGTACCCAAAGTGTTTCAGTTTTGGGAGAGATGTGTACCTAAAAGATGTAGTTTGGGAGAGGTTGATGCCTAGTGTCAGTCAGCTGGAATGTATATAAGAAATGGGTTGTGTTTCTTGAAGAAATGAGATAAAAGGCCAAGAATATATAAGGGTGTGGCCAGAAAACAAATTTTTAATTTATGGGAATCTTGGGGTTTTGTCAGCAGCTTGGTATTTTACCTTAAGTAAAAGTGGTAAGTTTCCTGTGGATTGTTTTCCTAAGCAGTAGGTCATGATTGTAGCAATGGTGGTTCTGTCCTAATGGTTTAGTATGAAAAGGCGGTGTTCATTATTCTGTAGCCTTTTCTGGTGTCTAGTAGCACTGCTGTAGTGAGTGTGAAACGGTCGTTTTGATTTGTAGGCCTGCTGTAGAGAGCAATGTGAAATTGTAATATTCATAGACCTATCTACCTGTTCAGTATAAAACAATTTTTATAATCCTGTGGCTTTATTCTTATAAGTAAACCAGCAGAAATGTTCATGGTCTTGTATTTGGTGAGCAATAAGGGAAAAACAATTCGTAGTCATATAGCCCTGTTCAGGTAATCAACACAAAACTGCAGCTTTCAATTTGTTGTCAAAACCAGAATTAGAAAGATTTGAGGTAACACCCAAACTCCAAATCATCCAAAGGAATGTCCCAGTCAGGTGCTGGACACTTCCTCTCTAATTACCTGGCAATGGGATGACTTTGTAAGGAAGTATCCCACAGAACCTAAGCTGGTCTGGTGGTCCACGTGTACGGTGAAGGTTGACGTCAGTCCGACCTGCTGCCCTGCTGGGGGAGGAAGAACGGGGCAGGAGGACATTAGCTTTGCACGTCTCTGACCATTTACCCGACTCAATCACTCACATTGAATGGTGTCGTGGGGCCGTAAGACGAGGTATTCTGAAGGTGTTTAGGTCACTTGTCTGCTTTTGGGGGGACTGTATGTGTCATGGTATAATTGATTGCTCTTGTTGTAACAGAAACATGAAGGATGACTTGTAGTTTTAAATAAAATAAAAGTCCATTGAACTTTTGTCTTCAGTTTTCTTATGAGTTTTCCTGTAAGTCTTGTCACAAGACATCTGAGAAGAATATAGATGAATATTCATACTTAGCCAATAAATATTGTATACTAAAGGTAACATTCATGTAAACTACTGCTGTATTAAAGTTTGAATTTGAGTCATGAACTTTTGATACTGTTTGGTTATAAATTTCTGTAGAAAAATATTGAAATATTTCAGTATTGGAAATGAATATGTGAATGACAGTAAGAACAATTCAGCTTAAATTATTTTTCATTCCAAGTTCAGTTCAGTTGGCAAAAGTGCACTTTAAAATAATTAGAAATGAAACCAGCTAGCACAGAAATTTTGTGCTGATTATATTGATACATAAAATTGATAGCAATAAATAAGTTAGTGTCCAATAGATGAAACTGTAATCTGGTAATTGGTGTCTTACAAGCTAGAAGTAGGGCATTCAGTCTAGAATGGCTATTTAAGGAACAAAATTGGTCATTTCAAATATAAAAAGTCCACTGAAATTGTTTGTAAAGAAGAATCAAGAGTTTGAAGTCAACAACTAACGTCCTTACAACTAGAAGGGTGTCGAAGCAATGTATTGACATATTTTGGCATATCACATTTCACAGCAGTGGCCAGTGCTGGTGACAAAATTGAAATCTTTCATGTTTATAAACAAGGCTAGTGTTCAACTTCGCCTTCATTATTGAAAGCGTGATGTCTTGATATGACGACAAAATGCGGGATTATACCGAGGGAATAGCTTGTGTTATAGCACCCAAAATATTTCAGGTTATTTCAGCCAACGCCATGTAGAGAAGCTAGTCAGTTTCCCATATAGATATCTCTGAAAACAAGGAAAAATATCCCTATTTATCAACATTTATAAGTGATTTATCCATTCGAGCTTTAAGTTAAGGATTCTGCCAGCTATAAAGTCAGTTACACAAGGCCTAAAACTCCCAAAATATATTCACCGTAGCTAGTGTCTTTCTGCTTAATGTTTTCCCGTTTTCTATGAGGGTGGATTGAAAGAGACTCCGTTTGACGTAACAGGATTTGGAAGTGTCTCCCAGGTTTCGAAATCAAGGAAAACGGAAAACTTAATGTCGAAAACGGATGTTTGTATACCGTAGATGTTTCATTACGTCATTCATAGAGGAACTGGACTAGATTTCTGGCCGTTATAAGTTCTGTTTGAACGAAATTCTGGTTGTAAAAACTCTACGGGAGTTTCGCACAAAGTTCCACGAGACTCCATTCGTTCTGCCAAGCTCAATACAGTCATATACCAGTGACGTCATCCAAGGTTTTGTCTTAGTGGTCTAACTTTACTCCTCTCTTGGACTCCCTATACATAACTCTCCTTTGACATTTTGAAAGGGTCTGGCATTCTTTAGCAAACAGAGAAAACGGGAATACATTTGGGAAGCTCAAAGAAAGTCTATAAGCTTTTCTCAGCTTGGCAATCAGCCGTCAGCTTAGAAAACAGCTCTTTGGGTCGGCTTCGAAGCTGACGCCTGGCTGGTTATAATAACACCTCCTGCTGAGGACACGCCCTCCTTCGGGGCATTGCAGTGCTGGTTCCAAGGGGTAAAAAAAATAAAGATTTTTTTTTATTGTTAAGATAAACCACTCCTAAATTTGAAATTTGTATTTTTGATTTAATTAAAAGACTGTCCGGTTATTTGATGATTTTTATTTCCTCTTTATAGTACAGAGTCTTCTTATACAGGAATATTTTAGGTCACAATTAAGACATTACAAAATAGATGTCACAAAGAAGTTACCATGGCTATATACTGGACTTTATTAATGTCTTCACTGCATTCCTTTAATGTATAAACTATGCTAGTTAATTAAGTATTATTTACGTCTTTACAACAACTAGAATCGAAAATGAGCGCCTTACACCTATGACGTCATCAGGCAACAGGCTAGACCAGTTCGTATATTCAGAGAGACAAAGCAGAGTCTAGTCTCTTAGACTTAATCATTTCTATGGCTGTCTTTAGACCCCAGTTAGATACTGGAATGTCTTTATGATTGGCAACACTGATCAAAAAGTATGGTTTTTAAAATGGTACAGAGTTTGTACCATTTTAGAAAGCCTACCTTTTGATCAGAACTACCAAGCGAGACTACACTTTAGTTAAGCTCCTTGTATTTACGAATGGGTCTAGCTTATTACATGATAACGCCTTAAGTGCAGAGCACATACATTTGACTCTAGTTGCTGTAATGACGTGGATAAGGCTTCACTCACCAAGGAAGATAGTTATGCATGAAAGGAATGCGGGGTAAACTTCAGCAAAGTCCAGTATATAGCCATGGTAACTTCTGAGTATATGTGATATAAATTATTACTTTTATCTGTATTTCAGCCTATCATTTTCATTATGTTTATCTTATTATGCTGAAATGTGACTGAAATGAACTCAAATGTAACACGAAGTCAAAACAAAATTATGCCACCGTACTGCAAATTGTTCCTTTAGCTCAAAAAATAAATGGCAATATAGCAATACAGAAGTGCCGAAAAGAGTGACAACATTGCAAATGAAGAATGCCAAAATAATTTCATGACAGTTACATCGTACAGTAGTTTAATAAAACCACAAAGTCACATTGCTAGACCATTACAGGGCTTGACTGAAAATATGTGCTCTTAAATTATCATCACCACCTGCCTGCCTTGATAATGCTAAGGTTCAGAGAAATATAGAAATGAGACGAATTCAAATTCTGACAAGACTAAGCACAAGAGGAAAGCAAGACCTGATAAGGAGTTGGTCAAAATTCATGGAAATAAATGTCTATTCAAAATCATCAAACATTACATTAATTTGGAGCGAGTTCAAGAGGCCATTAAGTAGCTTGACAGAATACCCTGTGGCTTAGGCCTAATGGGAATGACAACTAGATGCTAATAGATATACATCAACAGATACACAAGTGTTTCAATGTAAGAAAGTCAGACACAAGAGGGAAATGGTGGAAGGCGCTTTAAAGCAATATAATAGAGGAGATGAAACTAGAAGAGTGGACGCGAGAAAATCACACCAGTTAGGCTGTGTACAGGCCCAGGCAACGGATTACAATGTGCAGAATACAGAGGAAGAAGACTGCTGAAAATGGTGTACTTAAGTATGGGTGATCATGGTTGATACAAGGCTAAAAAATCCACATGAAAAATCATGCATGAAAAGGGAGTTATACTTTAGTACATTTCAGGAAAACACTGAAAGGAATGCCATTTCAGGAAAACACTGAAAGGAATTCCAAGACCAGCAACTAGACTGGCATTACAGATGTAAAGGGCACAAGAAAGACTTACTAAGCAGGTACTGGTAATTTATGATGAACTTTAGTGAATGTTATGGCAGATGCATCTAGAGAATTTGAGTTAAAAGTTGGTGTTTATCACGGATCATGGTCATAGAGGAAACTGAAGAAATGGACAAAGAGATGTTCTAGGTGACCTGGTTTTAACAGCTCAATCAGAGAAAGAGGTCTTACCAAAAATGTTTGAAAGATGGGAGATTGAGGATTGAATTAAACAAGCAAAACTAAGTTTTTGAGATGATGGGAATGGTAGCTAAAGGCAAGGCATGGTCTAAGCCACATGGGAGTTCAGGCAGAAAGTTCACAAAATATACAAGAGAAAAAACTCCTTGTACATCTAACCTCATGTAAGGAAAAACCTGACGTGAAAGTGTGACTGCACATATGTAAATTACAGACCTGAAAATTATTCCCAAGTACCATTTGTTGAATACACAAATTGATGATTTTAGAACTGACCTAGAGTAAAGCCAATCTCGAGCTATAAACTGGGCCCCTGCGCAACATCGATAGTACTAAAGATTCTCCTTGGTGTCCTTTCGACACCAGATGCATTGCCCTTTGCCTAGTGATCTTCATTAAGTTCCCTTCAGTCTCTTCTCACTCGGCTATCTAACTTATTTAACTCTAATTTGTTCCATACACAACTCTTTTCAAGACTGAATCCCTGTGAGAAGTATGATGAGTCTAGCAGTTAGGTCTAGCAATGGCCTCGTACGAAACTTGATTATCATATTGACTGTCTGATTTTAAGGAGAGCTTTAAATTCAACCTCTTTACGAGAATGGTAGGTGTGTGTGTGCTTGTGTGGACAATATACAATCAAGGTCCCTATACTTTTCCAAACTGCATAGTCCATTAGTTATTTCCACACTGT
Source organism: Macrobrachium rosenbergii (assembly GCF_040412425.1). Lineage (NCBI taxonomy): Eukaryota > Metazoa > Arthropoda > Malacostraca > Decapoda > Palaemonidae > Macrobrachium > Macrobrachium rosenbergii. The sequence goes on from NC_089758.1 coordinate 31,492,323, forward strand.
TCACTGTCCTAGAAAAAAAGGAAAATTCAGCCCATAAGTCTCAGAAACAGGTCCTTTCAATCTTGGATTTTGTTTCAGGAATTAATGATCCGCACAGAAGGGAACTTGAAGTTCGCTGATGACAAGGAAGCATTGTATTGCATTCTGGAATCTTCATGTCACCTGCAATGAAAGAAATGACAAATATAAATTTCAGGGTTGTAATCTGGACACTTTTATGTTACAAAATTAAGAAATTTCCAAAACCACCTGAGCCCGAACTCTTCCTACACGTAAAATAGTATAAAATCATTTCCAGCACCAAAGAAGAATATGCGTACAGTACAACCTTTCGTTATACTGTAAAACATTCTGTTATACTTTTGCCTAATACCCAAAGAGAAGCAGTTAGAAATTTGCCTCGGTGGAAGAGGGACTTCAGCAAGGTTTTGTCTCTAACAAGTCTAGACCTAATATCCACAATCTGTATTCTCATTCTCATTTTCAGTTTGCTTAAAGTGCCTGTATGGTCTGCCCTGGCCAAAGGTTCAGTGGTACAGTCTTGTTTCATTTCGCCCAAAAAGGGAATTTCCATGAATGACAAAAATATATACAGACATTTAGCTACCTTCTTTAATCTGTATTTGATTCTGATCCTTCTATTTCCTATTTCAGATGAATGGTACAGTTTATGCAGGGTCTAGGCTAAATAAAATTTCTTTCCCTTACCTGAAAAGATAAAGAATACTTTATTTCTTATTAGCACTGCTGGAAACACTAACAGTATCAAGAAAAACAAATGAATAGGAATGTTTAAAGCTGTACTATGTCGACAAAGTGTTTGGTAATGCTAAAGGCTGCTGCCAATTCTCAATGTAAAAAAAACGTTACGAAGGCAAATTCTTGCTTTTCAACCTAACTGAGGTCTTAGGTGACAGTATGAGTTCTGCAGTATATACAGGTAGATATATAATTTGGTGTTATCCTGTAACATATGACTTTCTTGAAAGCAACAGTTAAATATCCAAGTCTCTTAACAGTTACGCTCATTTGAGGTACTTCTGTTCATGGCTACTAGCCTACTGCTTATCAATAGACATCATTAGGCTCAAAGTCTGTTTGTGTTGCATCAGTATACTGCATATTTAGACAAGTACATTGCAGAGTTTGCATGATCAGTGACTACTTCACATCTGAGTGGATATTTTATACGCATAAAAACGTCAATTAATGTTTTTAGATAACATCCATACCATACTTGACTAACATTTCATACTTCTGAGCTTCTTGGATTACACAAAACCCAAAATTCATAAGAAAATGGAGAAGATTGCCTTCTTTAACCCCCTTATCATTTCAGTTATATGATTTCTGGGAAGCCAAGAGTGGTCTTCAAAGTAAAATGTTACTGAGATCTCAAGTTATAAATTTACTCACTTTGTAATAGCCGTAATTTCTGTCAGCAAGCCAGATTCCTGGGTATATTTCCTCAAACTCTGGAATGGGGCGCACCAACGAACACATTCCACACTCACCGTTGACAGTCAGGATGTACCTGCAATGGAAAAGTAGAAGCTTTGAGTTATCCTCATATGAAATGCGAACTGGACATTCAAAATAAAACAACAGAGAATACAGATTTTGGCTCAGTTTTGTAACTTATAACTAAATCCTAAGCAAGCAAGTAGACCTATGTATAAATCATCAGAATAGTGTACAGAGATCACAGTCACATTCTGAAGCTAATGTAGGGCTCGCCCAGAGAATTAATTCTGGAATGGGCCCTGGAAAAAGATGCAGGGTAGAGCTACAGAAGTTGAACAGCTCATAGGTTAGAGAAAAGCAAAGCTCAAAAACGATGAATAAAATTTTGAAAGCAACGCAGGTTAGGCCTAAGGAGGGATATTGCATAGACCTTTCACTGTCGTGGTTCTTGATTACCGTGATACAATAAAAATATTTTATATATTAACAAACGTATAATTTCATAATCTAGGCCTTCATCGTCAGACACGACCAGTGATGAATTTCCACCTGTGATCAATTTTTCATAACAAAAAATTCAATGCTGAATTTATCACCAGGTTTTTTAAGATCAAGGTATTTTTCAGGACCCGAGAGAGGACAGTGGATAGCTTATGGCCTATTTTGCTGATAAGAAAGACCCAATTTATATTGTAATTTAATTCCGTTGCCTTTCATTTCATTTCCATAAAAGTGATCATATTGTGACAAAGGAAGATAAACTGGCTAAAACTGAAGACTATTACAGAGCCCCTCTGGTTCGGTGACCACCAGTTTACTTGCAAAATGAGCGCAGTGTTTGGTACCAGCCCCTCGGGAATGAGCGTAAAAACATAAACAAAAGACTGTAAATATTATAAACACAAACAAAAGGCATAAACATAAACAAAAACATAAGCAAAAGGCGGTAAATATTACGGTGGCCTACCGGTGGGAACTAGGCCGCCGTGGTGGTCATCACTTTTACCATAAAGTGTATTTAAATAATTTCTTCTAATAGTCGAGTACTGTATGACTCAGTTATTCTACTAATGCCTTTATCATCTTTTCTGTGAGAAGCGTTGCAGGTCTTAATTGGCCTTCAATAATCATTCTGCGAGAAGAAAATGAATTAACAACCCGTCTGTCAGTTAACTACAATGGATATTTACTTATGTATAGGTTTGTATAGGGATACCCTTAAATCCACCATTTCACATTTTCTTTAATTAAATATGAATTGTTTTCTATGGGAATAATCTTATGGGTAACGTAAACTTTATGGGTTAAGATAATGTTAGACCTATAACCTTGTCATTAGTTTTTTGCTCATTAAATTTGGTATTAATGACCATATTTTTGTTTTAGGACACTGTTAGGTTTTGGTGACGCACGAGACGAATGATAACCGTTTATTCACAATAAACTTTACAGTGCAATAACTCAACGAAGGGAAACTGGTTTTGGGACAAGATTCATCAATGCAAAAGTAACATCCAGCTGTATTTCCATTTAATATTAATATTTATATTAAATAAAGATCACAGTCTAACTTCATGCTTCTATTCACGGCCATTTTTATGAAGAAAATGGGAAAAAGGTTCGTCTTAGAGCTCAAGGAAAGAGGTTAGGCCTACTCCTCTTCCGAATTACTTACGGGGTATCCCAGAAGCAAAAGCCCTTGGTGGCATAAGGCCGTCTTCATCAAAACCAACAAAAACAACACTTTGGTTGTGTCACTATTTCCATGACAACAATCAAGGACAAGGAATAGCAACAGAGTCACCATAATCATTATCATCATCATCATCATCATCATCATCATCATCATTCACGATCAGAATACTTTTCTGTTGATTCTTGTCTCTCTCCCAAGAAAAAAAAGTCGATTTCCTGATCTCATCTTCAACTGGAAGATCTATTCTTCGAATTACTCAATTGCTCAAAGTCAATTCTAATGACCCAGAATGGTAGCCTATCACTTCATGCAAGCAATCAGCATCTTCTTGTGTTTTTTGCTTCTCCAAAGCAAGAAGTGGAACTCATTAGGAAGTCGTTTTAACGTAAAAGACCCCATTTAACTTTAGGTCGTTTTTTTTCTCTCTCTCTCTCTCTCTCTCTCTCTCTCTCTCTCTCTCTCTCTCTCTCTCTTGTTATCTATCCTCTCTTTCTCAAATAACTTTTTGCCTTTTCTGTCTATATCACTCCCTGGTTTCACCGTTCTCTCTCTCTCTCTCTCTCTCTCTCTCTCTCTCTCTCTCTCTCTCTCTCTCTCTCTCTCGCTCTCTCTCACTTTTGTTAATTTTTCAGTTTTTCGGTTCTTTGTATGGCTGACTTAACCTATCCTCTCTCTCTCTCTCTCTCTCTCTCTCTCTCTCTCTCTCTCTCTCTCTCTCTCTCTCTCTCTCTCTCTCTCTCTCTCTCTCTCGTTATCCATCCTCTCTTCCTCAATTCGCTTTTTGCCTATTCTGTCTATATCTCTCCCTGTCTTCATCATTCTCTCTCTCTCTCTCTCTCTCTCTCTCTCTCTCTCTCTCTCTCTGTGTGACGTACTCACTCTTCTTAATTTTTCAATTTTTCGGTTCTTTGCATAGCTGATTAAACCTACCCTCTCTCTCTCTCTCTCTCTCTCTCTCTCTCTCTCTCTCTCTCTCTCTCTCTCTCTCTCTCTTTTATTCGCCTTCGGCGGCGATCAAACGGTAAATGACGGTCACTTATCACCGACTCTGATATAGATGACGACTCCAGAAGGAGTCTTATTCCATTAAGAAACTCGGGGCCATCATTTTACCCTTTGTGGAGTTTTGTCAAGACGATAATTCTATCGTTTTGGTCTATCTATCTATCTATTGATCTATCTATATATCTGCCAATTTCTGTCAGATTTTAGATACGAGTCTCGTTCTCGTATAACATAAGGTTGACAGGT
>NC_089758.1:31501733-31511733 GCF_040412425.1 Macrobrachium rosenbergii
CTTTGGGCCATGACAAATAGATCGTGTTGGTATGGTTACGAAAGATAATCACATATACACACACACACATATATATATATATATATATATATATATATATATATATATATATATATATATATATATATATATATATATATTTTATATATATATATATATATATATATATATATATGTATATATATATATATATATATATATATATATATATATATATATATATATATATATATATATATATATATATATATATATATATATATATATATTAAATATTATTATACAAGTCTTTTGTAAATGCTTATAAAAGCTGAAAGTTAAAAAACGAAAAAATATTAACTTTTCCAAAATGAACTCACAAAGTCTACCGTCGCTAGGAAAGTATACATTTAATGAAATTAAAAATAAATTTTCGCAATAATATGCTTAAAAAATAATAACTTAAGAGACTAAAGAAGATACTTTACTTCTTAAATCATATAAAAAAAAATCAATAACGAAAGCAAATCGACCTAAAAAATCTTTGTTTTTCTTCGCGCCTATAAACAGTAAAGACTAAACTCCCGCCAACCAAGAGCCCCGTTACAGTGAACCCCAGGCGCGATTTAAATGCCCTGGTAGGGTTCAGAAGATGCAGGTGTTCGCTGAGTAGGGGGAGGGGGTAGGGGGAAGGTGGGGGGGATGATTTAAAGTATTAAACCATTCCCTCACCGGTGGAGGGGGGGAGGGGAATTTAAAGGTATTCATTCAAACTGAACTGAGCCATTTGATTCAACGCACACGAAGGAATACTCGGACGGGTTTCAGAATCATTATTTATTTTTTCTATATTTAAATGTGAAGCTAACCCGAGGTTTCAGGGTAAAATTAGATTGACGGGAAAGCATCAAGTATCCGATAAGCAAATAAAATTCAGCTGAAAAGAAGCCTGATGAGAAGGTACTTCTCCTTCCTACCATACAGGTTCAGTGGAACCACACAAAATGATTGTTCATTATAATGTATAAAATAAACTTAGCAAAACACAAAAACAAGACAGTTTTAGTATTTTATGTATATATATATATAATATATATATGTATATATAAAGATAAAATCCACGAGGGAAAGGGAAACACCGGAGTGCTGCTGCGAGGCCTTTCGACTATCTGTCGTCCTTCACTTAGCAGTCTGCTAAGTACAGGACGACGGACAAGTCGAAAGGCCTCGCAGCACTCCAGTGTTTCTCTTCCCTTCGTGGATTTTATCTTTATTTATATATTCGTCACGTTACACATTTTTCGTGATTCAGTATATATATATATATGTATATATGTATGTATATATATATATATATAATATATATATATATATATATATATATATATATATATATATATATATATATATATATATATATATATATATATATATATATAAATTTAGCTTTATCACGTACACAATTGTTCAGTGCTTTAGTAGAATTACTAAAGGACCTCATTCAAACTGGATGGCATCTAACGTTAGATACCATCCAGCTTGAATGAGGTCCTTTAGTATAATATATATATATATATATATATATATATATATATATATATATATATATATATATATATATGTATACATTCGTGATTCAGTATATATTTATGTATATATATGTATGTATATATGTATACATTCGTGTTCAGTATATATTTATGTATATATATGTATATGTATCTATATATACATATATACACATATCATATGTACTGTATATATATATAATACATACATACAGTACACACATATATATATATATACATATATATTGTATATATATGTATATATGCATACTTATATGTATATATACATGTACTTACATATATATACATATGTATATATATATGTATATAGATATATTTATTTATACATATATCATCTGTGTATATATACATACTGTATATTTATGTATATATATATTTATATATATCATAAGTATATATATATATACAGTATATATATATATACATATTATATATATATATATATATATATATATATATATATATATATATATATATATATATATATATATATATATATATATATATATATATATATATATATATATGTACTCACAAACACACACACACACACACACATATATATATATATATATATATATATATATATATATATATATATATATATGTCTCCTAAGCTGAAAACTGCCTGGTCTTATCGTAGGCATTCAAAGAAAACTGATATCTCTGAGTGTTTTATGCAATTCTGGTATGTGTAACGCTAGGCCTATTTTCACAGTCTAATTTGTATTAATGCAAAAACCCGGTGCAGCTTCTTATTCCTACTTATTCCATACTGCTTTCAAATATCAAGGGGAGTTGTTATGAATGGTGCTCGTATGCTTAAGATATTTACACTATTATTATTATTAGATAACCATTCATACGTATCACGCAATACTTTAAATGAGATCCACCAATGTTATTGAAGCTCCCGACAAATTTTGAGTTAATTTTCGCCACGTTAAAAAAGATATTGCCAACATTGGTCGACCCTCACTGCCATTGATACGTTTAAAAAGACTGACAGAATTATCTAAAGACCAGTCCTAAGAGAGAGAGAGAGAGAGAGAGAGAGAGAGAGAGAGAGAGAGAGAGAGAGAGAGAGAGAGAGAGAGAGAGAGAGAGAGACGCTTAATTCAAGAACGTCTTCGGATTTGCCACATTCTATTCCACTCTCTTGCTTCAAGACAAGTTGTAAGCGGCATGGAAGCGGTATGCATTAAAAAAAAAATACTATGACTGAAATGGCGTAATTGGTGCTATACTCATTGAAAAACCGAAACGAAATCATGAATGGAGGGAAAGAGCGAGCGATGAAAAATCATGATTAATTGACAGTCCGATTGACGAGACTCCTTCAGAATCCTCATTCGCTCCCTTGAAGACTTCGGCTGTGCCGCAAAGCCTTCTGGCATTTTAGGAAGCTAAGGCTAGGTGAGGCTGTTCAGTTTAGTAAGTTGCAAAAATGAATCCTTTGGCTGTTAAAGTTTTTTTGTATTACTACATTGCACTGGCAGTTTCGCTTTGTCTTTGTAAGGTTGCTGGACAAGAGATAAGAACTGCTGTTGGAATAGTTATTGGACCCGTAGCCGTATGGACGACTGCGGGGATTATCTGTGATATTGTGAGAGCTAAATTAAACTTATACCAGGAGAAAGATTCTCTTCTTCGTCGGAACCATGACCTTGCGTTTGCGAATGAAACACTACTCGAACAAAACGACTTTCTTTCGGAAAAGATACACGAGGCACAAGAACAACTTAGGAAAGAGACGTGGTCCGCTTCCTCTCTCGCGGACATGGCTACCGCTCGTGATGATCTCATGGAAGGTCTGATGGAATCGAGCAAAGAACCGAGGGAACGAGATCATCAGCCGAACGATTTCCAGCCGCAAGACCAACCTCAGTCAGATGAAATGATACAAAAACTCGAAAGGCTGGAAATCGAGATGAGAGAGGAAAATCTCCGAGAACAGTCTTTGAAGAGGGCCAGATTAGAGAGAGACGCTTTGGTCCTCGAAAAACAAGAGCAAATAACACATTTGCAGGCGCAGATGGAGGAACTCCTGATGCCGGGAGAGGAGGACCAACTCCTCGCCACTATTCAGAGAGAACTGAGACGACGCAGGGACTTGTCTGATTTCGCCAGGAGGAGAGCGTCTTTTCTTGAGGGGGAACTGGAAAGAGAGAGAAGGTCCAGGAAGAACCATGAGGAGTCACATTCCAAAGATTTACAGGACATTTACGATACTCATGAACGGAAGATGGCGGAGGCAAAGGTGGTTGCAGACCAGCTTAACGCTGAAATCAGTCAGCTCAAGCAGGACATTCGTCTGAAGGACCACCAGTTGTCGTCGCTGAAGGAGAAAGTCAACGAACAAGAGGAAGTCTGCATTGCAATGCAGTCGGTGACAAGGAAGCTACAGGAAGAAAACCATGCACTGAGGAAAGAGAAGGCAGGACTCCTGCAAAGAATCGAAAAGATGAATAGGGACAATCGTCTCCCTCTTGGGTCCGCTCCTTTGCCTCCACAACCTCCTTTCCCTCCATACCCTTATCCTTTCCCTCCATACCCTTATCCTTTCCCTCCATACCCTGATCCTTTCCCTCCATACCCTTATCCTTTCCCTCCATACCCCTATCCTATCCCTCCATACCCTTATCCTTTCCATCCTGACTCTCCTCCTTTGCCTTCATACCCTCATCCATTACCCAATAAGCCTCACCCTTTCCCTGAAGGCCCTCTTCTTTCCTTTCCAAAGCCTCATCCTTTCCCTCCATACACTAATCCTTTCCATCCTGACTCTCCTCCTTTATCTCTACAACCTCAATCCTTACCCCAAAACCCTAATCCTTTCCCTGAAGATGGGCAAAAGGAGAAGGATAATATTCATTGCCAGGAAAGAGAGGAGGAAATCAAGGACATCAAACAGCCAAGAAAGGACCACCAGTCCGAAGAGGAGGAGTTCTTGAATTTGCTGCGAGTAGTACTTGAAGGCTGTTTACCTCTACCACTCTTCAGGGCATCACTGATGAATGATCCATTACGGAAACATATATTTGACCAAGTTCGTTCCCTACTGAAGGAAATCTTTGAACTTAAAAACTCTATTCCTCTTTCAAATTCTCCTCCCCGGGTGCCATCGAGCCCTGTTACTGACTGTATGCCGCAAAGAAGAAATAAAACAATGAAGGAATGTAAAGAGGCTTTTCCACCTATGGAAAAAACTCTCCCAGAGGTCACAAAGAAATTCATTGAAGGATTAGGGTGTTTAGGAATCCCTCTAGTCTGTATGGATGGTGTTTTATCCCAAGACGCAAGTGTCATTGGTGAAGGTGCATGTGCTAAATGCTACCGATACCAATTTGCTGATCTGGATAAGCCTTCCATCATTAAAGTCTATAAGAAAATATTTGTTACTGAACATGAAATTCTGAGGGAGATTACGATGTTACAACAATTGAAGGACATAGATGGCACTCCGTGCGTTCAAGCTGTGGCGCCAATCGAGCCCTACGCGGTCATTATGGATGATGGAGGTAACATCACCTGGAACGAATGGCTGCTAAAATCAGGCAGACTCCACAGGGAAGCACTAGAAATGCTGAAAAGAATCTGTGAGGTACTTGCAAAGATTCATCTCAAACAGGTTGCTCACACAGATTTGCACGGAAAAAACATAGTCATTGATGGAGAGACAAACCAACCAACAATTGTGGACTTTGGAGTCGCAGCCCACTTTGGACATGGGGACCCACAAAATGATGTGAATAACCTATACACGTTACTCGACAGATGTAACCAGTTGCTGGAATTCCCCTCCCCTCTCAAACAGGTGATGTGGTTGGAGAATACCATTTCTTTTGGAAATAGGACATTACCACAATTCGTCAAACATTTGGACTTGCTTCTTGACATCCTGGATCAAATCAGTCAAGGTCCAGAAAACAAAAGCAGAGTAGAACGCGATTTCACGATACTAAAAGAAATAAATGAGACAGTGGGTAACAAGGTTGCCAATCTGGAATTTGAGAATTTCTGTCTGCACCAAAAAGTTCAGGAGACAACCAACTTGCTGAAGGAATCCAAAGTCGAGCGGGACAATCTCAAGGAGGAGCTCGAACGAGTAAAGGCGGAAAATACTCACTTGAAACAGCTGGCTTGGGAGGCTGAGGCAAGGCAGCGAGCTCTGGAGGGAGAACTATCTGGACTCAAAACCACCTCCACCTCCACCACCACCTCCACCACAAGCCGTGGTAACAACTTCTGTTTAGCTGATGCATCGCTGCAGGAAACCAAGAAGAAATGGGACAGAAATTTAGGAGACATCTTGAACAATCTTAAAGAATTCTTCCCAGAAGAGTGATCGGATGGTAGGAAGGTGGACACAGAGGAAGAAGAAAGAGGCTCATATGAACTGAACCACCAGGAACCAGGAGCAAAATAACTAGGAACGAATTAGCCTGGACATTACCTCTGGAGTAATATAAGTATTTATATGTATGTATGTATATTACACATCATCACACACACACAGACAATTATATACATATATATACACATGAAGCACCCCCCAGTGTATATATGTACACGCAGACAACATTTACACATATATATGCACACCCCCCAGTGTGTATATATATATGTAGACACACACACACAACACATACACATACATATATATGCACACCCCCCAGTGTGTATATATATGTACACACACACAACATATACATATATATGCACACCCCCCAGTGTGTATATATATGTACACACAACACATACACATACATATATATGCACACCCCCCAGTGTGTATATATATGTACACACACACAACACATACATATATATGCACACCCCCCCGTGTGCATATATATGTACACACACACAACACATACATATATATGCACACCCCCCAGTGTGCATATATATGTACACACACACACAACACATACATATATATGCACACCCCCCAGTGTGTATATATATGTACACACACAACACATACATATATATGCACACCCCCCCAGTGTGTATATATATGTACACACACACAACACATACATATATATGCACACCCCCCCAGTGTGTATATATATGTACACACACACAACACATACATATATATGCACACCCCCCAGTGTGTATATATATGTAAACACACACAACACATACACATACATACACATATACAAACACAAATGCATACATACATATATATATATATATATATATATATATATATATATATATATATATATATATATATATATATATATATATATATATATCATATACTCCTCAGGGAGTTGGAGCAATAGCCTGGTTTGGAAACAATAGCCTTGGCTCACTGGTCAATTCAGATTCACCTTCCTTCCACCTCTTTCCTCCCTGCCCATCAGACTGACAAGACTGGAGGCTCTTCCTACTGGCTGGGAGCAGAACAACTCAACCGGGAGAATTTGGCTGAGTGCCAAAGGCGCTGATTGGCTGGCGCCGGGTCCTGGGAGTCCTACTATTAGGGAGTGTGACTTGCATTCTCTTGATGGTGGTTGGGAGAGGTTGGGCTCTGATGTGTCAAAAACAGTGCTGGTTTCCTTTAAGGGATGGCAAGGGCCTCTTCCTATCAGAGGCAGTGATGGTTGATGTCTCCATCCAGGTTCTTGGTGTTCCTGGCTATCTGTGGTGCTTGGTGGGAGCGCTGCAGATCGTCAGGTCGGAGGCGGAGATGGTCGATGCCTTCGTCCAAGATCTTGGTGTTCCTAGCAATCTGTGGCGCTTGGTGGGAATGCTGCAGATCATCAGGTTGGAGGCGGAGATGGTCAATGTCTCCATCCAGGATCTTGGTGTTCCTGGCGATCTGTGGATCTTGGTGTTCCCTGTGATCTGTGGCGCTTGGTGGGAGCGCTGCAGATCGTCAGGTCAGAGGTGGAGATGGTCGATGTCTCCGTCCAGGATCTTGGTGTCCCTGGCGATCTGTGGCGCTTGGTGGGAGCGCTGCAGATTGTCAGGTCGGAGGCAGAGATGGTCGATGTCTCCGTCCAGGATCTTGGTGTTCCTGGCGATCTGTGGCGCTTGGTGGGAGCGCTGCAGATCGTCAGGTCAGAGGTGGAGATGGTCGATGTCTCCGTCCAGGATCTTGATGTCCCTGGCGATCTGTGGCGCTTGGTGGGAGTGCTGCAGATCATCAGGTCGGAGGCGGAGATGGTCAATGTCTTCGTCCAAGATCTTGGTGTTCCTGGCGATCTGTGGCGCTTGGTGGGAGTGCTGCAGATCATCAGGTCGGAGGCGGAGATGGTCAATGTCTTCGTTCAAGATCTTGGTGTTCCTGGCGATCTGTGGCGCTTGGTGGGAGAGCTGCAGATCGTCAGGTCAGAGGCGGAGATGGTCGATGTCTCTGTCCAGGATCTTGGTGTTCCTGGCGATCTGTGGCGCTTGGTGGGAGAGCTGCAGATTGTCAGGTCAGAGGCGGAGATGGTCGCTGTCTTTGTCCAGGATCTTGGTGTTCCTGACGATCTGTGGCGCTTGGTGGGAGCACTGCAGATTGTCAGGTCAGAGGTGGAGATGGTCGATGTCTCCGTCCAGGATCTTGGTGTCCCTGGCGATCTGTGGCGCTTGGTGGGAGAGCTGCAGATTGTCAGGTCAGAGGCAGAGATGGTCGATGTCTCCGTCCAGGATCTTGGTGTTCCTGGCGATCTGTGGCGCTTGGTGGGAGCGCTGCAGATTGTCAAGTCAGAGGTGGAGATGGTCGATGTCTCCGTCCAGGATCTTGATGTCCCTGGCGATCTGTGGCGCTTGGTGGGAGAGGGAGAGCTGCAGATTGTCAGGTCAGAGGTGGAGATGGTCGATGTCTCCATCCAGGATCTTGGTGTTCCTGGTGATCTGTGGCGCTTGGTGGGAGCGCTGCAGATTGTCAGGTCAGAGGTGGAGATGGTCGATGTCTCCATTTGATGTCTCCGTTCAGGATCTTGATGTTCCTGACGATCTGTGGCGTTTGGTGGGAGTGCTGCAAGTAATAGTAAATCTTTTTTATATTGTGAACTCTGCTATAACCTTTGAACTTAAAAATAAATTTGTCTGTTTAAAGTTTTAAAAGCACAGTGTTTCATTTTGACCACCAGTGATCAGAGAAATTAATGAATGTGTACAAGGTAACTGATATATCTGTCTAGTTCTCCTTTATCAAAGTGAAACAGAACCAGGGAAACAATTATAGTGTTTGTTGAAGTGATGCCCATTTTCCACTAGTCTGTTTTCAGCTTATTAGTTGTTACCTCCTCCATACCTTGATAAAGTTAGATTGATTTTTCCAAGTGATAAGCAAGTTTTATGGGATCACTGTACCTTTAGAGTATTCAGTCCTCTTATTTTTGTTATGAGGTTTCAAGTGCCTGGTTGAAGTGAGGTAACTTTTGGTCTTATTATTTGTGTCATAACCAGGCACTTGATCACTTCGTGAAAATATATATATATATATATATATATATATATATATATATATATATATATATATATATATATATATATATATATATATATATATATATATATATATCGCCTTATTCTCTTCTTCAGATCTTTGGCTATATTCAGTCCGATGATAAATGAAGATGTTATCATCATCATCACCTGTTGTTCAGTTCTCATTCTTAATACATCTTGTATGAGTTTATCCTGATATATATATATATATATATATATATATATATATATATATATATATATATATATATATATATTTATATTATATATATATATCTTTATATATATATATGTATATATATATTTTATATATATATATGTATATGTTTTTTTATTGTTCCATAGCTATAATCCAGTTTAAAATCACAAGGGGAATGCCCAGTACCGGGAGACTCACCTGGAAATCCAGAGATTCCAGCAACTCCTGACCAAGGGCGGATCTCAGGATAACCTCATACAAGATGTAATAAGAATTTGTCTTCGGGCTGAAGAAGAGACGAAGGCGGTTACCATCATAATCACAGCAGAGGGGTAACGCCCAAAAGCCCCCTCCGAACGGGCTCAAGTTCGCATCTATTGCAAACCGAATTGGATACCGTTTTAGTTGCTCTGAGAGGATGTGGCACCAGTCCTTCGGAAAACCGCACGTTGGACAGGCCTCTACAACGTTAAAAAGGCTTCTACAGGCCCATCCTCCGACTACACGTAGCGGAATCGGCCTGCATTTCATTACAGAGACCGACCCTGAACCGCCCTGAACTGGGAAGCAGAGAGATCGCTCCCATCTTGCAGGCGGTCAGTATCATCCAACACCAGAAGAGCGAATAACTCAAATAATGGCAAGAACAATGAGTAAAAAAGCCACAGTGATGTAGCTGATAAACTGTATTTTTCGAAGGTTTTTTTGTATCTTGGAAAAGTACAGGTTATCAGTTACATTACTGTGGCTTTTTTTACTCATTATTTTC
>NC_089758.1:31519233-31549233 GCF_040412425.1 Macrobrachium rosenbergii
TCTCTCTCTCTCTCTCTCTCTCTCTCTCTCTCTCTCTCTCTCTCTTCAAAAAAAAAAAAAAAATATGCAAACGAAAGCTTATCCTAAATGACCGTGCAAGCACAACAACGAGAAGCCAGCCCAACGGGGTCGACAGAGAACGGAATAGAATTTATGGCGGTTTCAGGAGACCAATTCCACCCCACCACTTTCAGGAATTTTAGGAATTTCCGACTGGCAGAGGCGGGAATAGTCCCTTAGAGAGGTGGAGGCTTCGGTCCGTACCTTTGTGGCGTCTCCGTGCTTTGAATACTTGAAGCGAGATTTGAGTTTTCTGGAGAGAAAACTATTGCGCCGGCTTTGTCTGTCCGTCCGCACTTCTTATGTCCTATGTCCGCCCTCAGATCCTAAAAACTACTGAGGCTAGAGGGCTGCAAATTGGTATGTTGATCATCCACCATCCAGTCATCAAACACACCAAATTGCAGCCCTCTAGCCTTAGTAGTTTTTATTTTATTTCAGGTTAAACTCAGCCATAATGGTGCTCCTGGCAACGATATATAGGCCAGGTTACCACCGGGCCATGGTTAAAGTTTCATGGGCAGCGGCTCATACAGCATTATACCGAGACCACCGAAAGATAGAGCCATTTTCGGTGGCCTAGATTGTACGCTGTACAGAAAACTCGATTGCGCCGAAGAAACTTCGGCACATTTTTTACTTGTTTCTCTTTATAAATTGCTGTTAGGAGGTTGTTCAATACTGATAAAAAAAAAATGTAAGGGACGAGTAACAGACTGAAAGTATCCCAGCAATGCTTAATGGCATGGACTGGAAAAGTAGAATTTGGGCCAAAGGCTAAGCCCTGGGACCCACGAGGTCATTCAGCGCTGGAAAGGAAATGGAGAGTAGGAAGGTTTAATAGGAGAAGGTGGACAGCAAGATGGGAGAAAGATAATATGAATGGAAATAATTCTGACGGAATGGAAATGAGGTACAGAGAGCATCCTTTCTCTCTCTCTCTCTCTCTCTCTCTCTCTCTCTCTCTCTCTCTCTCTCTCTCTGTGCCAAAGAGAGCATAGCATCATCCAATATGCATCGGAGAAGCCCTGATTCCGGGAGCTTTGATGGAAAGCATAATTGATAAACTTATGCATGGGAGACTACGAAAAGATATGCTGGAAGTAAATCATGAAACGTGGAACAAAATAAGGAACGTGGAACAAAATAACTTAAGGAACGTGGAACAAAACAAATCATGGAACTTGGAACAAAATAAACTATGGAGCGCGGAA
The DNA here is from genome assembly GCF_040412425.1 of Macrobrachium rosenbergii. NCBI lineage: Eukaryota > Metazoa > Arthropoda > Malacostraca > Decapoda > Palaemonidae > Macrobrachium > Macrobrachium rosenbergii. The sequence continues at coordinate 31,520,508 of NC_089758.1, forward strand.
CAAAATAAATTAAGGAACGTGGAACAAAATAAAGTAAGGAACGTGGAACAAAATAAATTATGGAACATGGAACAAAACAAAATAAGGAACGTGGAACAAAATAAATTAAGGAACGAGGAACAAAATAAATTATGGAGCGCGGAACAAAATAAATTAAGGAACGCAGAACAAAATAAATTATGGAACGTGGAACAAGATAAATTAAGGAACGTGGAACAAAACAAATCATGGAACGTGGAACAAAGACAGAGACGAAATAGCAAAGCAGTAACGCATGACTGAATGCAAGCAGAGGTGACATGTGATGAGTGCTTTCAGCAAATGATTGTCAGGTTTTGCTTATAAGGAGGGATGAATCTCTCTCTCTCTCTCTCTCTCTCTCTCTCTCTCTCTCTCTCTCTCTCTCTCTCTCTCTCGTCGTGCGTGGAATATTATTGGCTGATAAGTGATCCCGTGTTTTAATTAAATTAGGGGGAATGGAATCAGATGGAGACAGGGCGCCATTAATAATAATAATAATAATAATAATAATAATAATAATAATAATAATAATAATAATAATAATAATAATAATAAGGGGGTCATTCTCAAAGAGAGAGAGAGAGAGAGAGAGAGAGAGAGAGAGAGAGAGAGAGAGAGGGAGTTCATCACTCCTTATAAAGAAAGACCTGACATTCATTTGCTGAAAGCACTCGTCACGTGTCATCTCTGCTTGCATTCAGTCATGCGTTATTGCTTTGCTATTTCGTCTCTGTCTTTGTTCCACGTTCCTTTGATTTATTTTGTTCCACGTTCCTTAATCTATTTTGTTCCACGTTCCCTAACTTATTTTGTTCCAAGTTACTTAATTTATTTTGTTCCACGTTCCATGATTTATCTTGTTCCACGTTCCTTAATTTATTTTGTTCTAAGTTCCTTAATTTATTTTGTTCCAAGTTACTTAATTTATTTAGTTCCAAGTTCCTTAATTTATTTTGTTCCAAGTTACTTAATTTATTTAGTTCCAAGTTCCTTAATTTATTTTGTTCCAAGTTACTTAATTTATTTAGTTTCAAGTTCCTTAATTTATTTTGTTGCACGTTCCATGATTTGTTTTGTTCCACGTTTCTTTACTTGTTTTGTTCCACGTTCCTTAGTTTATTTTGTCCCACGCTCCATAATTCATTTTGTTCCACGTTCAGTAATACACTTTGTTCTACGTTCCATAATTTATCTTGCTCCACGTTCCATAATCTATTTTGTTCCACGTTCTATAATATATTTTGTTCCACGTTCCTTATTTTGTTCCACGTTCCAGAACATATTTTGTTCCACGTTCCATAATATATTTTGTTCCACGTTCCTTATTTTGTTCCACGTTCCATGATTCACTTCCAGCATATCTTTTGGTAGTCTCCTATGAATAAGTTTATCAATTATGCTTTCCATCAATCTCTCGGATTCGAGGCTTCTCTGATACATATTGGATGATGTTATGCTCTCTCTTTGGCACACACACACACACACACACACACACACACACACACACAGAGAGAGAGAGAGAGAGAGAGAGAGAGAGAGAGAGAGAGAGAGAGAGAGAAAATGTTAATTCTATGTCAAAGTCGTTTGTAGATAAACTGCCATAAATTAGGGGAAATCATTGAAGATGAAACAATTCTAAATAAATCGTCTGCTTAAAGTTGTTTTTAAATAAAGAATATCATCACGGTACATTAACTGTAATTATCATATTTATAACGAATGTAATTCAAGTGGAAAATTTGATACAGTCATTAAGCAGTAATTACTTTCCATTCCGGGAACGCCATTACAAAAAAATACAAGTAAAAAATGCGCCGAAGTTCTTCGGCGCAATCGAGTTTTCTGTACAGCCTCTACAGCGTATAATCAAGGCCACCGAAAATAGATCTATCTTTTAGGTGGTCTCGGTATAATGCTGTATGAGCCGCTGCCCATGAAACTTTAACCAATGCCCGGTGGTGGCCTATCCTATGTCGTTGCCAGAAGCACGATTATAGCTAAGTTTAAACTTAAATAAAATAAAAATTATGAGGCTAGAAGGCTGCAATTTGGTATGTTTGATGATTGGAGGGTGGATGATCAACATACCAATTTGCAGCCCTCTATCCTCAGTAGTTTGTAAGATCTGAGGGCGGACAGAAAAAGTGCGGACAGAATAAAGTGCGTACGGACAGACACAGCCGGCACATCAGTTTTCTTTTATAGAAAACTAGAAAGATAGTTTACCGATTTGGCCTCTGGACAAAATGAAGCAGTTTTGTTGATCTGTTTAAATTTTTTTTTATTTTTGTAAATTATGGAGTAAATCAACACTTGAAAACATATTTATTTTGAGTAATGCTAAACTATATACATATATATATGTTTACAGGCAGATGACGAAATGCACCTAGGGACATTCGATCCCCCAGGGGCTAGTACTAAACATGGCGAAATACAATTGACCCTCCAGGGGCAAGTAGTAAACACGTCAAAATACATTTGAGTCCCCAGGGGCTAGTACTAAACACAGCAAAATACATTTGAGACCCCAGGGGCTAGTACTAAACACGGCAAAATGCATTTGACCCCCAGGGGCTAGTACTAAACACAGCGAAATACATTTGACCCCCAGGGGCTAGTACTAAACATGGCGAAATACATTTGACCGCCCAGGGGCTAGTACTAAACACGGAAAAATACATTTGACACCCAAGGGGCTAGTACTAAACATGGCAAAATACATTTGACCCCCCAGGGGCTAGTGCTAAATATGAAACAATACATTTGACCCCCCAGGGGCTAGTACTAAACACGGCAAAATGCATTTGACTCCCAGGGGCTAGCACTAAACACGGCGAAACACTGTAGCTGAGTCACCGTTTCGCGGTGTTTAGTACTAGTCCCTGGGGGGATCAAATATCCCTAAGTGCATTTTGCTATCTGCCTCTAACATATAGACCTATATATAATAGCCCCATCTTTGTAAAATATATTCAGTTCACAGTTATTTCCTGTCAGAACATTAGCAACACTTCTGATTGAAGTATTGCTTGAACAATACGCTACGGTACAAAATTAGTTTTCAGTTAGTATTCAGTTTTCTGCAAAATTCATTGCATACAAAATTAAGATTTGTCTCAGAAAAATGATCGAAGCAAAGTGTTGAGGCAAGCTTAGGAGGGCTTAGAATCAGTTCAGGAAAGCTTAGAGTTAACTTAGGAGAGCTTAGGTCCAGCTTAGGAGACCTTAGAGCTAGCAGCTTAGGAAAGCTTAGACCCCGCTTAGGAGAACTTAGAGCCAGCTAAAGGAGAGCTTAGAGCATCTTAGGAGAGCTTAGGTCTTGCAGCTTAGGAAAACTTAGGTGCAGCTTAGGAGAGCTTATGGCTACCTTAAGAGAGCTTAGGAGCAGCTATAAAAATCTCATCAACACAAGCAACAATCACAGCCATTACGAAAACTGAATAACTTCATCAACCATGATTGTGTAATTGCACCTAATGTCACTTAATTCGCTTTTGATGCGAAATTTAAATAATTATAATCCTGAAGCATCATCTCACCTCTTTGTTTGTACTGTACCTATGTGACCTACGGCCCTAATGTAACCAATCAACAAGGTAAATATAAATTAAGTCTAAAGTCTGCACCACGTGACGTCACCGAGAGAAGCCATTCATTATGCACAAAGGTAGCGAATCTTAATCTGACACGTGTCAAGTCCTGATTGGCTGAATTTCACGCGAGCGATATGATCGGTTAATTGCTATGTATACGTTGCATATAAATAGCTTCATTGCTACTAGGCCGAGCGGAACAGGAGAGGAACGGGAGGGGAAACGAGGTGGAATTTGATCAAAGAACAGTAATGAAACGGCAAGATAAATAATAAATAAGAGGGCGCGATTGGATGAGGTTATGGGAAATGTGAACTTAATGAGCTTTGCAAATATTGGTCTACAGACAAGAGTGATCATTTCGATGGCTTGAGATGTAGAGGAAATATTTGATATTAGACTTGAGCTGAAATAAAATCTATTATTATTATTATTATTATTATTATTATATTATTATTGCTAGCCTTATTTCTCTCCCCACAAGTCAAGACTGATCTAAAATGGAAGACTCAGCATCTGCAAAAGTACAAAACTGAGAAAAATGACAGCCACTCCCTTACCTTACTACTGATTTTGCAGATACTGCAAATGGGACCCCTTAAATAAAGCACCGAAGAATTATTCTGAAACCGCAGTAACTTGTGTATTAGTGTTTCACGAGCCCAATTTTACATATCAATTTCGAAAATTCTGCAGATACTGCAGTTTTCCATTTTAGGGTAGAAGACATACTCGGGAAAAAACATTTGACATTAATCTTGCTGGAGGCAGGCTTAAGTTTTCCCCAGAGATCAAACTGTCTCAGAACAAGAATGAAACGTTTGCGAACAGCCCAACAAGACTGCTGCTCTAGGCTGGCTACAGAGAATGCTTGTCTAGACTCTCTTCTGCTCAGAAAGTTTTCTCAAAGATTTCATCGTTATTCGTGGCGGGATTTCGCAATATGCTTGCTTCAGTGAATCGATTCTTGGGGGAGGGTGGAAAGTAAGATGGGAGAAAGAGAATATGAAAGGAGGTACAGTAAAAGGAACGAATGGGGTTGCAGCTAGGAGCCGAAGGCACGCTTTAAAGAACCTTAAGTAATGCATATTTGGTCTTAAAAAATATCGTAATTTCCTTTATAGTTATGCAACTTATTCTCGCTACATTTTCCCGTGAAACATTCTCTCTCTCTCTCTCTCATTAGCCAGTGTATGTGTAAGTATGAGAGAGAGAGAGAGAGAGAGAGAGAGAGAGAGAGAGAGAGAGAGAGAGAGAGAGAGAGAGAGAATATCAGACCTGATGTGAAGTAGATTTAATGATTCAGAAACGAGCCTTGAAAAATTGGATGTCATTCCCAGATGCCGGAAGCTCTCCTTCCTGCTGCCAAAAGTTGACCCCTGATCCATGTCTGTGTTGCCATGAACAAGGGCCAACGAGTGCCTAAGGAGTTACGAAGGAGATAACAAAGATAACTCCGTAGAGAGAGAGAGAGAGAGAGAGAGAGAGAGAGAGAGAGAGAGAGAGAGAGAGAGAGAGAGAGAGAGAGAGAAGCGTTTAACAGATGCCCCATTTAAGAAAGGACACATCTTAGATAAGACATAAGGAATACTAGTCACCAGTAAGGGAATTAACAAGTATTTAGACAATAACACAGTTGTATCTTAAAAGCCGTATTTTGTTCCACCTCTGAAACAGAGTTGGCCTAAGAAAACGCCCAGTTGCTCCTTTACTTTCAGACTTCTGAACATAACATTTTCTCCAAGTCTTGCCACTTCCATTGTCCCTTTTCAGACAAAACTACAAGCCAGATTTATTTATTCATTCGTTTAATTATCTTTGATTTTCTAATTGTTTTTTTTCTTTCTGTATTTCCAGTTACTTTCTTTCATTTCTTTCAAGTGAACACCGTAATATTCTTTGGAAGCTAGAATTTCAAGGCAGTGGCCCCCCCCTGTGGTGGGCTTGTTCCATATGAATAAGATTCACCTTCTCAATAATAATAATAATAATAATAATAATAATAATAATAATAATAATAATAATAATAATAATAATAATGAACACCATACTGTATTCTTTGGAAGCTTGAATTTCAAATCAGTGGCCCTGTGGTGGGCTTGTTCCATATTGATAAGGTTCATCTTCTGAATAATAATAATAATAATAATAATAATAATAATAATAATAATAATAATAATAATAATAATAATAATAATGAACGCCATATTCTTTGGAAGCTTGAATTTCAAGGCAGTGGCCCCCCTGTCGTGGGCTTGCTCCAGATGAATAGGGTTCATCTTCTGAATAATAATAATAATAATAATAATAATAATAATAATAATAATAATAATAATAATAATAATAATAATTAGTATCTGGAACCCTAGGAGAATGTCTGAACTTTAATGATACTTTCAAATGATGTTGTAATGAACAATGAACAATGAACAAATGTTTGTGGGTTTTGTTCCAAAGACCAACGCGGTGGAAAACGAGAACAGAATGTTACATTTAATTTTGAGTTCCAGTTACACATTGGGTACATTGCTGTCATTTGCATACATATGGAAATATGCACGCCGGGGGGAGAGAGAGAGAGAGAGAGAGAGAGAGAGAGAGAGAGAGAGAGAGAGAGAGAGAGAGAGAGAGAGAGAGAGAGAGCGTGAAAGATTTTATTTTAAAAATACTTCCTTAGAGCCAATAGTACTTCACGTAGTTGAGAGAGAGAGCTTATTTTCTTCCAAAAGTTGGTAGAAGTAGAGAGAGAGAGAGAGAGAGAGAGAGAGAGAGAGAGAGAGAGAGAGAGAGAGAGAGAGAGAGAGAGAGCTTATTTTAATGCAAAAATTGGCAGAGGCAAAGAGAGAGAGAGAGAGAGAGAGAGAGAGAGAGAGAGAGAGAGAGAGAGAGAGAGAGAGAGAGAGAGCTTATTTTATTCCAAAAAGTTGGTAAAAAAAAAGAGAGAGAGAGAGAGAGAAAGAGAGAGAAAGAGAGAGAGAGAGAGAGAGAGAGAGAGAGAGAGAGAGAGAGAGAGAGAGAGAGATGCACAAGACAACCACTTATCAATGTTGTTACCGAGATACACGAATGTGAGCGTACACACAAACCCTTATTCACAAAAACTCGAATCTAAATTTGAACGATTTATCTTCATTTTCAGACTTCGAATTCGTCGAGCAACGACCAAGTGTCGTTGTGAAAGTAAAACAAGTAGGTCTATCCTCCGCAGGTCGTGTACCCTGAAGGCTTGTCTCATTAAGACGTTCTGGAGGACGAAAACTCCTCCTCCGCAAATGGCGGCGCCTCCACTTCGAGTGTTGAATGTCAACACAGTTTTACTAAGTCTTGGCGTTGACGGCAAACAAACAGACTGAAGAAGAAGAAGAAGAAGAAGAAGAAGAAGAAGAAGAAGAAGAAGAAGAAGAAGAAGAAGAAGAAGAAGCCATCTTCGGAGGATGATGAAGCATCCTTTTGGAGATCTCACGAAAGCATACAGATGTTTTTAGTTTACACGCCCTTCGGCGAAGCCCTCTGGCTGTTTTTAAAAGAAACAAATATTTGTAGGAAACTGAACCTTAATCAGACAACAACATAGTCAAATGCCTGTCTTATTTAATTATGCATTGACTTACATCATCTACGTGACGCCTTAAACTTCATGTTACACCTCCATTCAGTACTCCATCTTACCACTCTCATTTTGAACATATTGAAGATTATTCCAATTATTCCCCTTTAACCGTTACATAGGACCGTTTCCCCCTCGAGGAGATATAATTTGCTCACTCCTCCACAAAAGGAAGAGGGGCCTCTTCATTTGAGGTCCTCGGTAAACACTAATAATCCTGTTCGGTATCCTGAGTCAACAATGGCTAACCCTACTCTCTGATGTTTGCGTGGTATCACCATTGGACGAACGGCAACCGGGTTGGAAGATGTATATATCAGTGGTCGATGTTGTGTGATGATTGTTGGAGGAATAATACGCATGTATACATTCCTGTATAAATACATATATACATATAATAGATACATATACATACAGTATATACATAACACACACATATATATATGTACACATTTATGTGTGTGTGTGTCAAAAGTAATACACTCACAATCAAGTGTGGAACAGAAATAAATTTCTGACTCGAGTCGGGATCGAACCCGGGTCTTTCAATTGAAAGGCAAGGGCGCTAACCAACCTGTGACCTACTTTCTCTCTCTCTCTCTCTCTCTCTCTCTCTGCTCTTTCTGTGACCTAATCACTTTGTTAATTCTCCAGTTTTTTATTTCTCTATATAGCTGACTTATCTCTCTCTCTCTCTCTCTCTCTCTCTCTCTCTCTCTCTCTCTCTCTCTCTCTCTCTCTACAAAAGCGACTGCGCGCCATTTTCCACCTCACTTAAATATTAAAACGACTTTAATTTTGTCATCATCATCATCATCATGATTGCTGTCAATCTCTAATCATCAGTAATGGAAAGTCAGCGGATTGGAAAGCAATTAATAATACCCGATGCCCTGTGATAGATGACGTTGCATCATCACTGGTTTTGCATCAATGCACAGACAGTTATCAATTCACTTTGTATGTCGATTCAAATGTAACGCCAGGGATTAATGAATTTGGGCAGTGAGAGAGAGAGAGAGAGAGAGAGAGAGAGAGAGAGAGAGTTAAGTCAGCTATATAAAGGATTAAAAATTGGGGAATTAACAAAATGAGCAGGGCAGAGAGAGAGAGAGAGAGAGAGAGAGAGAGAGAGAAAGTAGTTAAGTCAGCTAAATAAAAAACTGAAAAATTGGAGAACTGAAGTGAGTAGGTCACAGAGAGAGAGAGAGAGAGAGAGAGAGAGAGAGAGAGAGAGAGAGAGAGAGAGAGAGAGAGAGAGAGATGGTTTATAATGCGAATTACTGCAATTCTCTTGAGGAACAGCTATCGTGTACCTAGTCAAAATATTTGTACTCTATCTTTTTTAAACATATGTATAGTATATATTTGGTCCTATAACACCACGTCTGTGTATCGGAAGTGACTCTCTCACTCTCTCTCTCTCTCTCTCTCTCTCTCTCTCTCTCTCTCGGCAAAATCTAAATCCTCAATGAGTTCCGAATGTTACAGACGGTCCAGTGATAATTATAAGATGAAAGGGGTCTTCGTCCATTCTCTCTCTCTCTCTCTCTCTCTCTCTCTCTCTCTCTCTCTCTCTCTCTCTCTCTCTATATATATATATATATATATATATATATATATATATACATATACAGATAGCTAGGAAGATATATGCATAGAAATAACGGCTATGACGCTACAACAACGACCGAAAGTATCGGAGCGCACTCGTACGCAAGAATTCTCGGACAAACAAATCTGTCTCGTCCCATTGGCTCGCTCAAATTGTCCGTATCGCTTTCGACAAACCATTTCCGCCCCGAAGAAAGAAGCAATACGCCCCAATACCCGTTCTTCATCCGGACAAACATCTTACGAAGTCAGAATGCACGCGAACGAACTGACGCGGAAAGATTGATGTGTATGCGCATGCGCGAACGAGGAAGGATTTTTGCCGAGGGAGGAAATCAACAAGAAGTTAGACGATGGTTTTGAGCAGAAAAGTGATTAAATAATTTCTCCAGAATGATTTATTAGCTTTTACAATAAAGTGAATACCGAGAGATAAAAATAAGGCAGAGAGCTTCACGAATTGATAAATAAGGTGAATACTAAATGAGATAAAAATAAAGCTGAGAGCTTCACGGATTGATAAATAAGGCGAATTCTAAATGAGATAAAAATAAAGCTGAGAGCTTCACGAATTGATGAATAAGGTGAATACTAAATGAGATAAAAATAAAGCTGAGAGCTTCACGGATTGATAAATAAGGTGAACACGAAAACGGGTACAAATAAGGCAGAGAGCCTCGCGAATTGTATAGATAATGTGAACACGAAACGAGGTACAAATAAGGCAGAGAGATTTCACAAATTAAGCGAATTAGGAGAATAAGAAAACAGCACTATATATATATATATATATATATATATATATATATATATATATATATATATATATATATATATATATATATATCTTGAGTTCTTTGCCCACGGCGCCGTTTGGAAACCAGCTCAAATGGGTAATTACAGAACCAGAGGGGAATATGAGATAAGAGGAAGAAGGTACTTTGTCATTAACCGTAATGCAGTCCGGGATATTAAGTACATAGTAAATGCGCCGAAGTTTCTTCGGCACAATCGAGTTTTCTGTACAGCGTGTAATCAAAGCCACCTCAAATAGATCTATCCCAAGGTGGTCTCGGTTTAATGCTGTATGAACCGCGGCCCATGAAACTCTCTGCCGGCCGTGGTGGCCTGTTGTTGTTGCCAGAAGCAAAAATAGGGCTAAATTTAACCGTAAATAAAATAAAAACTACTGAGGCTAGGGGGCTGCAAATCGGTTACGTTTGATGTTTGGAGGGCGGATGATCAACATACCAATTTGCAGCCCTCTAGCCTCAGCAGTTTTTAAGATCTGCCTGTACTGTACAAGCAAGCTCGCGTGATGACTGGCAGGAGGTCAACATGATAAGAAATTATTAATTTCGGGAGCGAGTTGGCGAGAAATAAAATATAATGATAAATGGCAGAAGTATATACAAATGTGAAAAGCCACCCCACCACCCCCTCTCTCTCTCTCTCTCTCTCTCTCTCTCTCTGTCTCTCTCTCTCTTATTTAACACAGGCAAATGTACTCAAACATTTTATATATATATATATATATATATATATATATATATATATATATATATATATATATATATATATATATATATATATATACGTACATGCATACACACACACACAAAAATTAAAAGGCAAGACATATAAAGATTAGAAGTCCCAGGTATTAACGTGCAGGCAGAGGCAGCAGGAACGCAGCCAAAGCTGTGTGTAATTCCTTAATAGGAAAAGTTACGAAGCTGGGAAGGAGAGTTACTTCCTGTGGGGGGACATATTCCCGTGCCCCCCTCTCTCTCTCTTTCTCTCTCTCGCTCCCTCTTTCTCTCCCTCAATATCTATCTCTCTCTCTCTCTCTCTCTCTCCCTCTTTCTCTCCCTGAATCTCTCTCTCTGTCTCTCTCTCAATCTTTCTCCCTCAATCCCTCTTTCTCTCTCTCTCTCCCTCTTTCTCTCTCTCTCTCCCTCTTTCTCTCTCTCTCTCCCTCTTTCTCTCCCTCAATCTCTCCCTCCCTCAATCTCTCCCTCAATCTCTCTCTCTCTCGCTCTTTCTCTCCCCCAATCTCTTTCTCTCTCTCTCTCCCTCAATCTCTCTCTCTCTCTTCCTCTCCCTCTCAATCTCTCTCTCTCTCTCCCTCAATCTCTCTCTCTCCCTCTCTCTCTCTCTCTCTCTCTCTCTCTCTCTCTCTCTCTCTCTCTCTCTCTCTCTCTCTCTCTCCATTCCTCCAAATGGGATAATGTCAGTGGAAGTTATGTGAACTACTAATTCACTGTTCGGAATGTTCAAGTAAAGCTGCTGCTCTTGGACTCTGAAGGAGAGAGAGAGAGAGAGAGAGAGAGAGAGAGAGAGAGAGAGAGAGAGAGAGAGAGAGGGGGATCAGGTTTAATTAATACCCAAGAAAGCCTGTGATTTTGGAAAGATTACACACTGAGATTGCAAGGTAAATGATTTAGTAATGAACTTGGAAGTGTGGGTTTATATATATATATATATATATATATATATATATATATATATATATATATATATATATATATATATATATATACAACTGAATCACGAAAATATGGAACGTGATGAATATTATATTAATAAAGACAAAATCCACGAAGGAAAGAGAAACAATGGAGTGTTGCAAGGCCTTCTGACTTCCAGTAAGTAAAGGACTACAAGTCGAAAGGCCTTCTTTATATATATATATATATATATATATATATATATATATATATATATATATATATATGTGTGTGTGTGTGTGTGTGTGTGTGCGCGCGCGCTATGTTTGTGCATGACTCTAAAATAATAATAATAATAATTCATGTGTGAGGACACAGCTCGTGGGGCCATTCTGATTTAATCTTCGGAATCAGATTAAGAGATTAGCCGTGGAAATGTGAGGCTTTTCGGACTTCACAATTTTACCCAAATTCTGTTAGCCGTTTATGAATGCAAAACTAATCCAATATGCGATATTTTCCACGATTTTACCTTCGACGCGGGACTGCCAAAAAGTTTTTTTAATCAAATGTGTTTGAATGTTTTAGTTGAAAGGGGACTTAGGAATGTCATTGTGCAGATTAACTTCGACGCCAGTTTTGTACTCGGTTCATTTTCGTCTAACTTTTTTTTTTTTCTGTATTAAAAATAAATGCTGGAAATGTTTAACTTTCGTAGTACAATATGCAGTTGATTACTTTATCTAATAAGCTTTCAGTTGACCCCATTTCTTTGTCACGCCCAATGCACAGGTCGCCTATGAAAGGGACGAAATGGTCTCGATGTTAAGACTAGTTAGTTACCTTATCTAATACACTTATCTAATACACTTATGGACGAGAGGAGACCACAGTGATTTTAGACACTGCAAGTGAATTCTAAAACATAACGCTGAGACAGAACTGAAAGTTACACGACAGAGGGTCATGGCATAATCCAATGATCATATCATGAGCTTCACTGTAATCTATTGCGCGTGTCGCATCTGGAACGTTACGAAAGCCCAGAAGAGTTCGCTTAATTTGATTCTGATTTGGGTTCAGTCAATGATAATAAGCATTTGGCAAGACCAAAATATCCAGTCACGCCAGCGAAAGTGATAAAAGTTATTATAACACGGATCTAAAGCATTACATCTGGAGCTGCACTGCTCTCAGTTCCTGGATGCAAGTACGTTGAGTCTAAATTTAAAGATAATTTCTAGACTTTTGAAGGTTTTCTGACAAGGATAGGGCCAGCTATTTGTTAAAAAAAAAAAATAAAAATACCAGACAGTCATATAAGCATTCAAGTTCCTCTCAACATTAGGAAAAATGTTTTTCATTCCTTGGCTCCGTCCACACCACAATAAAACATGTTATAAACACGTGTCGGCAACTTCTCACATACATATCACAAACATGTCGAAAACAAGTCAACGACTGTATGTGGACGACAAATCTGTGATAAATGCTGGATTTATTACATGAAGCGCTGGATAGGACTGCTAATTAGTCGCTGACTTGTATTCAACCTGTTTGTGATATGTGTGTGATAAGTTTCTGACATATGCATCTTTATCAGCCAGCAATGATTGGAAAAAGTTACCGACTTGCATTGAACGTGTTTGTGATATGTATGTGATAAGCGTTGGCCTTAAATAAGCAATACTTGGAAAATGTCACTGACTTGTATTCAACCTGTGTATGATATGTATATGACAAGTTTCCAATGGTAAGTCTATGACATATTTTACTGTAATATGGAGACATTTAAGATCCATCAATTTAAAAAGCAGGTAAGCTTTGGCCTTCAACCAGCAATACTAAGAAACAAGAAACACTTTTGGAAAGCATTCAAAAGAGCAAGACCAAAACTATTCCACAGTTTCGCCGAAAATACTTCTGGCCTAATCCTTTTTGAATTCGGGCAAATATAAAAAAAAAAAGGGGGATTTCATTTGCAAGGAAATATCTGCATCAGATATATCTTTTCGGCGGCTGTTTGTCCTCACCCCCAAAGTCAAGAAACTTTGCCTTGTCTCTCTTTTTTTTATTTTTTTTTTATTTTTAGGAGATTCTGTTTTATCTCGCAATCTTTACGTCACATCCCGTGTCAACAACAACAAGAGCTTCTTCTTCTTCTCTTTTCCGTACGAGGATTTAAAAGCCTGGCGTTTCCAGCTTCAGAATTCTCGTTTTTACTGTCATTTCTCTCTCCTTCCTATTGCCTCATTCATTCATATTCATGTGCCGGTTCGTACCCTACTCTCTCTCTCTCTCTCTCTCTCTCTCTCTCTCTCTCTCTCTCTCTCTCTCTCTCTCATTTCGAATGCAAGGCCAGAATGATTGAAAAATGGTTGCGTAGTTTTCAAATACACGATGGCTCCAGCTGGCGAGAGTAACGGTATATTTGTGTCAGATTCATCTCTTAAAATTTATTTGCAAAAGTAAAAAAAAAAAAATATGTATATTTTATTATATAACTGCTATTATTTAAACCCATTTTTTTTAACGCCAACCACTTTTGAGCTCTACATAATATTAATAAATGTTTTAATGCGCAGTTATTATTTAGTAAGTGAATCTTTAATGTTTTGCTTGTTTTCTGATGTAAAAAGTTTTGAGACAAAACATTTTTACTTTAATCTTAAATATCTTTTAAGTTCATTTCCAGTTTATGAAAGACTATATATTATGATATAAAGTACGACTAAATCTGCTGATGTGAATCGATTTCTTGTTAGGGGGAATAACTTGGGATACACACACACACATATATATATATACACACATATATATATATACTGTATATGTACCGAACAGCGACCCCTACCTAAGATTATGCCGAACAGCGACCCCGACTAGAGAAAATGCTGGGAGCAGAAGAAGAGGAAGAAGAAGAAAAATAAAAGTACTCCCATTCTTTGTTTTCCCAACTTCGCAAATGTTCAAGGTTTAATTATATATAATAAATACTCTGTAAGGAACAACACATACCTTCTACCTCCCCTTGTCTCGTTCCTTCGAAGCTTCTCAAAACGGTGCCTGAAATGAAAAAAAAAATATACATACAAAAACACATTCAATTAAGTATCTGTACAAACCTAAGCATTATACAACATTCTAGAACATACAAGAGGGCATTCATGTAAAGACGTTGCATGTAGTTATGTATATAAATGTAGTTCATTGAAAAGAGATTTCTCTTACAGAAAAAGGGGGGAAATCATTTGAAACGCTAATGGTAAAAAATATAATAATGAATATTCACGACACTTGAAGAGTTTAGGGAACCATATACTTATTCTAACAGATGTCTATATGATGAAAATGCGCCGAAGTTTCTTCGGCGCAATCGAGTTTTCTGTAGCCTACAGCCGCTACAGCTTGTAATCAAGGCCACCGAAAATAGATCCGTCTTTCGGTGGTCTCGGTACAATGGAAGACAAAGAGAAAATGAACAGAGGTAGAATTAAAAGGAATGGAAAGGGTCGCAGCTAGTGGCCGAAGGGACGCCGCAAAGAATATTAAGTAGCAGTGCCTACAGTGCACAGCGTGAGGTGTACTGACGGCGCACTACCCTCCCTGCGGAGATTGAAACTTACGATAGCAACGCCCTTAGGTATTAAACTGTAATGTCCACATTCTGTAACAAAAGTCCTAACAATTATCAGCAATAATATTTCGACCGAGCCCCTCCCAGTTCCAGTCGGTTTCAAATTCGTCATGTAGGACATTTCAACTGCACAGTTGCACAGCAACTGAAATGTTTCCGCTCCGCTGTAAGCGAGGGAATCGGTACATGCCAGTAATTTCTCCGAATGTGCAACCTCGATGAATAAGCCTTGTACAGTATATCAAAAGTCATTTGCAATAATGGTAGGAATTTCGATGATAATCTTTTTATTTTGGCTTGTTTTTAGTTTTTGAATCTGGATTTGCCGCTGGTGTTTTGACTAGCGAAAGTAATTTAAATGGTTGGTGCTGATAAAAAAAATATATATATTATATAGATATATAAATATAGATATATATAGATATAAATATAAATATATAAATATATATATATACATACATATATATATATACAAATGTATTCGCAAACATTTATAAAACAATACAGAAAACTTATTCATAAATGATGAAAGTCCTTAACATTCCATAAAGAAGAAGTTTGGACAAAAGTAAACAAAGACTCAAGAACTCTTACATTAAAGACTTTCGTCTTCAAGGAGAGAAACTAAAATAAGAGAAGAAATGTTGTTTCCTAGTTTAAAAAAAAAAGATAACCAACTGCTTTTTTTTTTTTTTTGAGAGAGAGAGAGAGAGAGAGAGAGAGAGAGAGAGAGAGAGAGAGAGAGAGAGAGAGAGAGAGAGAGAGAGAGAGTGGGAATGTTGCTTTAAGAATATCACTTTCAGTTAAGAATATTTCTGCTTTCAGTTAAGAATGTTGTTTTCAGTTAAGAATATGTGCGTTCAGTGAAGAATATTATTCTCAGTTAAGAATATTTGCGCTTTCCGTTAAGAATATTGCTTTCAGTTAAGAATGTCTGCCTACAGTTAAGAATGTCTGCTTGCAGTTAAGAATATTTGCTTTCAATGAAGAATATTGTTTCAGTTAGGAATATTGCTTTCAGTTAAGAATATTGCTTTTAGTTAAGACTATTTGTGCTTTCAGTTAAGAACACTGCTTTCAGTTAAGAATATATGTGATTTCAGCTAAGAATATTTGCTTGCAGTTAAGAATATTTGCTTGCAGTTAAGAATATCTGCTTTCAATTAAGAATATTGCTTTCAGCTACGAATATTTGTGCTTTCAGTTAAGAATATTGCTTTCAGTTAAGAATATCTGCTTGCAGTTAAGAATATCTGCTTGCAGTTAAGAATATTGCTTTCAGTTACGAATATCTGCTTCCAATGAAGAGTACTGCTTTCAGTCAACAATATTACTTTCAGTTAAGAATACTGCTTTCAGTTAAGAATAACTGTGCTTTCATTTAAGAATATTGCTTTCAGTTTCCTGACCTTCCCCTTTCGTCTCATGTCAATCAAATAGAATCAGTCTTGTCTCGTCTTTCGGTCAATATATTCTTGGGACGTTAGTTTCAACTCAGTCACTCTCGAATTAGACACGGATTTTCCTTCCCCCTTGGTGGGGGGGGGGGGCGGCTTCTTTCGAGTTGTGGATTTGTCAAAATGATTTTCAGATCGCGTTTGGGTTGCTTGTAGACGAGTTGAGTTTTTATGAGTGTGTATATACTGTATATATTTATATATATTTATATATATATATTGCTCTCAAAAACTGCCTTGTATATATCGTTCAAGCATTATTAAAATTACACCTGAATTATTGTCACCATTCATATGACAAAGCTAAGAGATAAATATATGATATGACCTGACCTCCTTGTCAAAAAATGGTGGTTCCTTTCTTTGAGAAACAATAACAAACAAGGAGAAAATGCTCCAAAGTTTCTGTATGAGCCGCGGCCCATGGAACTTTCAGCCACGGCCCAGTGGTGGCCAGTCCTGTAGCGTTGCCAAACGCACGAATATGGCTAACTTCAACATTAAATAAAATAAAAACTACTGAGGTTAGAGGGCTGCAATTTGGTATGTTTGATGATTGGAGGGTGGATGATCAACATACCAATTTGCAGGCCCCTAGCCTCAGTAGTTATTAAGATTTGGGGATGACAGAAAAAGTGCAGACAGAAAAAGTGCAGACAGAGAAAGTGCCTATAAAAATAGGATATGAAAAGTGGCTCCCTTCTTTAGGAAACTATATCATAAAAGTGGATATAGAAAGTTTCTATAAAAACTGGCTATAAAAACCATGGCCTATATAGTCTTAATTTGGCTCGGATCCATAAATGATTAATTATAATGTGGCCGAGGGCCATGTTATTATTAATTATTTATGGATGCGAATCAAATTATAAATATTTGTATATATATATAATATATATAAATATAAATATATATATTATATATATGTGTATATATATATATATATATATATATATATATATATATATATATATATATATATATATATATATATATATATATATATATACAACAGTTCAAGCCAAAGTTAAAGTAATTATTCTACAAAAAAATATAAGATAAAATTAACATAAAAGCTGTAAATTTCTATTAAAAAAACCATATTAAAACTCCGCAAGTTTAAGAAAATGAAACTACCTTTCAATACAACGCAAGAGGGAAGAACGGCCTGAAGAAACGTCAATGCCCAGACGACACCTTAAGCGAGAGAGAGAGAGAGAGAGAGAGAGAGAGAGAGAGAGAAACCGCAGAAGTGGTACTATTCAAATTAGGGGACAGGTGCTTTATATATAATGACTCAAGGGTAGTTAAAAAAGGCAGTTTGAGATGTAGCACTGAGAATCGAAAAAGTGTTTTCTCAACATGAATTTCACATTTAGTAGCATGTGTTCTAATGCTAGAAAGTTCTGGGTTGGATAGACGGGAACCTGTACGATACCTGAGTCCTAAGTGGCTGTAATAGCGGACTTGCAACAGTCTTTTACTGGAACCAACGTAAGTACCGAGACATCTTGGACATTCGAATTTATAGATAATGCTGTACCGCATAAAATCCTGTAACTTATCCTTACAGGAGAAAAAATTTCCAACCTTTTTTGGATTCATGGGAATCAAATTTAATTTTAACAAATATTTCTCTTTCAATGATACTTTTTATTTTTGAGCGTAATTTATCCGAGTGAGTAAAGGGAATAACAGCATACGTGTTCAATTTACTGTCAGTAGAATAATTGCTATTTTAACGTTAGTTTGAACTGCTGTTTATAATTTATTGCAGACGGATGATGTGCAAAGGATTGCACGAAAAGTTTCTTAATAATCTTGAAGACTTCTTGTCTTATATATATATATATATATATATATATATATATATATATATATTTATATGTATATATATATATATATATATATATATATATATATATATATATATAGATATTATATTATATATATATATATATATATATATATATATATATATATATATATATATATATATATATATATATACTATAGATAATGGTTGAAAGGGACCCATAGTACAGCTGCTCTCTCTCTCTCTCTCTCTCTCTCTCTCTCTCTCTCTCTCTCTCTCTCTCTCTCTCTCTCTCTCTCTCTCTCTCTATATATATATATATATATGTATATATATAAATAAAAAATATACATAAATATATACATATATATTTTAAAGCTTCACATCAATTGCCCATCGACCTACTTTCCGATCGCCCCAAAACGTTGCATATCCGAACTGAGCAATAATTCGACACATTCGAGTTCGCCTTAATTCGACGGCGGGCAGAATTTGCATCCATTAGCTCTCTCTCTCTCTCTCTCTCTCTCTCTCTCTCTCTCTCTCTCTCTCTCTCTCTCTCGGTCTGAAATATCGGAAAACGTCAGTAGAGGAGTCATATAAATATGCTGGAAATATTAGGAGACATTTATAGGAAATTCAATTTGTAATATTTTTCGTTCCTTGTTTGGCCAAGTGTCGAATATGCATTTTTACTTTAATGAAATTTGGTCTGAAATATTTTGACCCTTTTTTGGCAGTGTCGAATATGCATTTTTACTCTGTTTTTTACTCTATTTTGGCAATCTAATATGCATTTTCATTCTGTTTTTGACCCTATTTTGGCAGTCTAATATGCATTTTTATTCTGTTTTTAGACCCTATTTTGGCAGTGTCGAATATGCATTTTTATTCTGTTTTTTACCCTATTTTGGCAGTGTCGAGTATGCATTTTTATTGTGTTTTTTTTTTTTACCCTATTTTGGCAGTGTCGATTATACATTTTTACTCTGTTTTTAGACCCTATTTTGGCAGTCTAATATGCATTCCCATTCTGTTTTTAGACCCTATTTTGGCAGAGTCGAATATGCATTTTTATTCTGTTTTTTTATCCTAATTTGGGATTCTAATATGCCTTTTTACTCTGTTTTTGACCCGTTTCTGGCTGATCTAGGAACAATACTGCCTTAAAATGGAAGACTACAGTATCTGCAAAAATACAAAACTGAGAAAAATGGTAGATACTGCAGTCTTTCCTTGCCTAACTACTGATTTTGCAGATACTGCAAATGGGACCGCCCTAACCCTAAATAAAGCACTGAAGAATCATTCTGAAACTACAGTAACTTGTGTATTAGTGTTTCAAATGGAAGACTCAGTATCTGCAAAAATACAAAACTGAGAAAAATGGTAGATACTGCAGTCTTTCCTTGCCTAACTACTGATTTTGCAGATACTGCAAATGGGACCGCCCTAACCCTAAATAAAGCACTGAAGAATCATTCTGAAACTACAGTAACTTGTGTATTAGTGTTTCAAATGGAAGACTCAGTATCTGCAAAAATACAAAACTGAGAAAAATGGTAGATACTGCAGTCTTTCCTTGCCTAACTACTGATTTTGCAGATACTGCAAATGGGACCCCCTAAATAAAACATTGAGGAACCATTCTGAAACTGCAGTAACATGTGTATTAGTGGTTCACGAGCCCAACAGGTGGCATATCTCAATATCGAAAATTTTGCAGACACTGCAGTTTTCCATTTTAGGGGAGAATAGTCCATGCTGACGTAACGTCAGCTAAATCGAACACAATTGATGGTTGGACCTCTTCATATATTACCGAAACAACCACACCAAAGAACCTATAGATGTTAAACAACCTGGGTTTATATAGATGACTGGGAAGAAGCAGAAAGGTAATTAAATTAGAATGAAGTTAATTCTACCCTCTACGTAGATAGGACATAATATATTTAGCACTGAGGGTCAAAAATAAGTTAGATTATTATTATTATTATTATTATTATTATTATTATTATTATTATTATTATTATTATTATTATATTTCTCTCTCTCTCTCTCTCATTTTGTCTTCTTTAAAATCGTGATATTAAAGGGACACTGAAAGTGGTTTGATTTGACGGAAATTAAAAACTAATTAAAAGTCCTCTCTCTCTCTCTCTTTCTCTCTCTCTCTTTCTCTCTCTCTCTTTCTCTCTCTCTCTCCATTTTCCTCGGCTGTCTACGGCGTTAATAACGAGAATGATAAATAATGAGAGCTGAAATAACAACAGGGTGTGATCGTGAGAGAGCCTTTATCCAAGGGGGGGGGGGGTTGGGTCTGGTTCTCTCCATATTTAAGCGGCCAGTCACGTTTCCTACGACCATAAGCGACCACGAAAAACAATCTTATTGTGGCGATGGAATATCGTATATAAGAGAGAGAGAGAGAGAGAGAGAGAGAGAGAGAGAGAGAGAGAGAGAGAGAGAGAGAGAGAGAGCTGATTTTATTCCAAAAAGCTGGCAGAAGTAACAGAGAGAGAGAGAGAGAGAGAGAGAGAGAGAGAGAGAGAGAGAGAGAGAGAGAGAGAGAGAGAGAGAGCTGATTTTATTCCAAAAAGCTGGCAGAAGTAAAAGCTGAGAGAGAGAGAGAGAGAGAGAGAGAGAGAGAGAGAGAGAGAGAGAGAGAGAGAGAGAGCTAATTTTATACCAAAGAGCTGGTAGCAGTAAGAGAGAGAGAGCGAGAGCGAGAGAGAGAGAGAGAGAGAGAGCGAGAGCGAGAGAGAGAGAGAGAGAGAGAGAGAGAGAGAGAGAGAGAGCTTACTTTAGTGCAAAAAATTGGCAGAGGCAAGAGAGAGAGAGAGAGAGAGAGAGAGAGAGAGAGAGAGAGAGAGAGAGAGAGAGAGAGAGAGAGAGTAAAAATAATAATAACAATAGTATTAAAAACGGAACATTCAGACGCTCTAAAAATTCCACGACAATTCCCCATAATAATAATAATAATAATAATAATAATAATAATAATAATAATAATAATAATAATAATAACATAAAAGCAGGAACGCCCACACGGCCCCGAAATTCCAGCATTTCACAGAATTCAACGCTCGCATTACAATGTCGCTGTTCATCATAATTCAATTCCCAACACCACCGCTTCATTTTTTTTTATTCTCCTTCTTCTTCTTCTCCCACGCGAATTGTATTTCGTATTTTGGGAATCCTCACAATTCTCCCTCGCCGGGAAAAAATATCAGGTTGGTTTTCGAAGAAAGGAGAACGTTTGGTATCCTAAACATTGCTATGACAAACGTTTAATATTATTATTATTATTATTATTATTATTATTATTATTATTATTATTATTATTATTATTATTATTATTCACAAGATGAACGCTATTCATTTGGAAGAAGCCCACCACAGTGGCCAATGGCTTGAAATTCAAGCTTCCAAACCTTTTGAAAATCCAAACCTTTTGGAAATCCCGGTCTTTTGGAAATCCAGTCCTTCCGAAAATCCTGATTTGATAAAATCCCAACCTTTTGAAAATCTCAACCTTTTGAAAATCCAGTCCTAATGATCCTGACTTGATAAAATCCAAGCCTTTTGAAAATCTCAACCTTTGGAAAAACTCAACCTTTTGAAAGTCTCAACCTTTTGAAAATCTCGACCTTTTGAAAATTTCAATATTTTGGAAATCCAGCCCTTTTGAAAATCCTGACCTGACAAAATCCCAATCTTTAGAAAATCCCAACCTTTTGGAAATCCAGTCCTTTTGAAAATCCTGAATACAAAATCCTAACCTTTTGAAAATCCTGAATAAAAAATCCCAACCTTTTGAAAATCCCACCCTTTTGAAAACCTCAACCTTTTGAAAATCCAAACCTTTTGAAAATCTCAACCTTTTAAATATCTTAACCTTTTGAAAACCCCGACCTTCTGAAAATCCCAACCTTTTGAAAACCCCGACATTTTGAAAAAAAATCCTGACCTTTTTACCAATAAAAAAAATATAGAAATCATAAAAGGACAGATGCCACGTAGGAACGTTCAATACGTTTGCTAAACGAACATTAGGAAAGAGCCGTTAACAGATAAAATTCCAGGAATTCCAGAAGTTCCAGAAATCCAGTCGAGGCTGTTCTTAACTTCCCATCAGAGATGACGAAAACAAAAGAAGAGATATTCGACTGGTCTCGTATGTCAGGGGTTAGACGACCCAGGAAACAGTAATTATAAGAAATAAAATTTCGTGGTGACTTCGCACAATGGGGTTGATTAAAATTCCTGGCGAATTGATGGCAGGACTTTGTTATAAATGAAGGATCTATAAAGACGATAATAAGGAACGTAAGGGACCCGATTTTACTGAGAACGTAGGAGTCCTTTCAAAGGCGACGATGCTATCTGCCCATTCGTGTGATAAAAGTATTCGTTTTTGATTAAGTGAAAAGTATAAAAAGGGGCGTAATTATGTCATTTATGCTGCATAAAAATATCTGGGAACATTCTTCTTGATAACTAAAGTGTCTTAAAGAGTTTAAATAGGATGGAATGGGATGAATTGTAACATTGTATCTAGGGAGAATGTCTTCAGAAAAATTGTCAGTATTCAATGTTATTAGTTTTCTAATGTGTTCATTAACTATTACTTACCTAACCTGCTTCTGGGTAAGTGAGGAGGTTAATGGGGAGGTAAGGGGAGGTTCTTTATCGTGGTCACTATATATATATATATATATATATATATATATATATATATATATATATATATATATATATATATATATGTTATTGTCATAATCATAGAGTCCTTATATAATTCCTTTTCGTGCCGTCGTTACTGATATGACGCGGGGTAAAGTTCGAAAGTTCTGATATGACGCGGGGTAAAGTTCGAAAGTTCGCAAGTTCAAAAGTTCGAAAATTCGAAAGTTCAAAAATACGAAAATTCAAAAATTCGAAAGTTCTAAAGCTCAAAAGTTCAAAAATTCTAAAATTCAGAAGTTCGAAAGTTCAAAAATTCTAAAGTTCAAAAGTTCGAAAGTTCGAAAGTTCAAACGTTCGAAAGTTCAAAAGTTCGAAAGTTCAAAAGTTCGAAAGTTCAAAAGTTCGAACGTTTGAATGCTTGAACGTTCGAAAGTTAGAAGGTTCAAAAGTCTGAAAATTCATAAGTTCAGAAACCCTAAGTCCAAGAGTTCAAAAGCCTCAAAAGTCCAAAAGTTCTCAAGTCCAAAAGTTCAAAAGTTCAAAAGTTCAAAAGCCCAAACATTCAAAAGTTCAAACTCTCTCTCTCTCTCTCTCTCTCTCTCTCTCTCTCTCTCTCTCTCTCTCTCTCTCTCTCTCTCTCTAAACATTATTTTTAAAGTATGTCATTTTAACATCGTTATTTTTTGTCTCATTTCTCCTATAAATTTAAAACGGGGTCAAAATTGGCAAAAAAAACCTTTTATTAGTAACACAAATCAATCAGTTTGTTGTTCTAATTCAATGGTTAATTTGGCGATTAAACAACTTTCGCGGAATGACGAAACAACACCTGACCGACGAACAACTAAACGACAGGACAACAGAGCGACAAACATCCAGGCGACATTTATCACATCATTATTGTTTTTACTCATTTATTCATTTTACCATTTTATCACTGCAAATATCTAACTGACACTCGGGAGCAAGAGCCCGTGCTGGCACAAAAAAACAACCGCCACCAACCAACAGGTGAACTGCCTAACTTCCGGATAATGACCAAAATATTATATAAATACGATAAAAGTTAGTTTCTTTAATTTAAAACAATTTGATCAACAAACCGCAAATATACTTCATAAAAAGGACCTTTCTTTTTTTTTAAACCGTTTAAGCTTACCTTAGATAAATTGATATTGTGGAAACAGGTCCTTTAATCATCCTTTATGTCTCGATAAAGGGTTCTTGTACCGTGCACCTCTGGTTTACCAATGTTTTCAATTGTTTTAATTCTCTTGGTTTATGGAAAACTAACAACGTTCGAAGGCACTTGTAACATATGCTATCTTCATATTGCATTCAGCTGGATTTCCTTTACGAATTGAAATGCATGTTGCTGTTGGTATTCTGCTGAATTTCCTTTACGAATTGAAATGCGTGTTGCTGTTGGTATTCCAGGTAATTTTAAAATGTTATTCATGTGATAAAAGTTCCAATATTCAATGGTCGTTTTTGAAATGGCGCAACAAATCACACTGCAGCCTCTTCTGTCAATAAACAGACAATAAACAGGTTTCGTTTAAATGCAGTCTTGTATCCCAAAGGCTCCTGTCAAGGTGACAGCTGTTTTCGTTAAATTTATAAACACTAGATTTGATTCTGAATGGGAGTGATTGACATCCGCGTATTCTTCAAAGCAGCACTTCACTTTCCGGTTACAAAAGCACTACTGCTAGGCTGGTTGTGTGGTCCCCCTCTCTCTCTCTCTCTCTCTCTCTCTCTCTCTCTCTCTCTCTCTCTCTGCCTTTGAAGGCCGCTGCGTCAACGTATAGTATAGTTGTCCCCCAATTTTCCTTTCGGACTAATGACCGTAGCACCTTTCTGCTCTGACCTTAATAACCAAAGAACGGGAAATATATTAAACATATTCCGCAACAATCCTTTTCAAAATTGGAGATGTTGTTCTTCTAATTTGGCTTACGGCCAAATTAGAAAAACAACATCTGGTTGTGATAATACGAAACAACACAGAATAGAAGAGAACATAGAATACAGAATTTAGACCAAAGGCCAAGCACTGGGGCCTACGAGGTTTGAATGGTGTAACAGGAGGAAAACCTCAAAGCAGTTGCACTATGAATCAATTGTTAGAGAGGGTGGACAGTAAGATGGAAGAGAGAGAACATGAATGGAGGTATAGTAAGAGGAGTTAAAGATTTTACTGCAAAGGCCCGTAAGTAATGCCTACAGTGCATCACGCGAGGTGAACTGACGGCACTATTCTGTAATAATACTTTGGTATCAGATTCTATGGTGATTTCCTTACTGACTTGATTAATATGATAGTCATAATATTCATATTTCCCGGACGTAATATCCATTATATTCCCTATTTATCTCCCATAATCTTCAGAATACTCCTTATTTACGTGGTATAATATTAGTGACGACCTAAGAGAGAGAGAGAGAGAGAGAGAGAGAGAGAGAGAGCGAGAGAGAGAAGCTTCATCATACAAATATTAAATTTTAAATGCCAATTTTATTCTCATTAAAGACAGGTCATTCATCTGTTGCCTAAGGAAGCAGTGGCAGGGGTGGGGGTTGGGGTACCAGGACAGATTTTAGTCAGGTCATTCATCTGTTATCTAGGGGGCAGTGGCCGGGGGTGGGGGTGGGGGTTACAAAGACGGGTAGGGGTGGGGTCAAGGTTTTCGGGAAACTTTTCAGAATACGTCTCTGATCTAATAATGTTTTTCACGAGTCTTCGTCAATTAAATCTTATTCCTTTGCCTGGGGCGTTTGCTTTCTGTCTTCATGCCCTGTACTGTTATTTTATTATCTCTCTCTCTCTCTCTCTCTCTCTCTCTCTCTCTCTCTCTGTCTCTCTCTCTCCCTAACTATATATTTATCACTGGATGACCTGATGGGCTATGATAGGCTAATTTTGAAACACCGACCAAGCAACCTTTAGCCAAGCTCCGCCAGAGAGAGAGAGAGAGAGAGAGAGAGAGAGAGAGAGAGAGGCTGGGATAACATTCAGGAGAGAGAGAGAGAGAGGCTGGAATAAAATTTAGGAGAGAGAGAGAGAGAGAGAGAGAGAGAGAGAGAGAGAGAGAGAGAGAGAGAGAGGCTGGGATAACATTCAGGAGAGAGAGAGAGAGAGGGGCTGGAATAAAATTTAGGAGAGAGAGAGAGAGAGAGAGAGAGAGAGAGAGAGAGAGAGAGAGAGAGAGGAGATGGAACATTTAGGAGAGAGAGGGGGAGGCTGGAATAAAATTTAGGAGAGAGAGAGAGAGAGAGAGAGAGAGAGAGAGAGAGAGAGTTATAAGGATTAGGATGTCTCCAAGACTTTTTAGTCAGAAAGAGAGAGAGAGAGAGAGAGAGAGAGAGAGAGAGAGGGACTGGCGCCTTCTCTCTCTCCATTTACGCGGATCAGGGAAATTCTCCGAAAATCGGCAAACGCTTTTAAAGGCAGGTTTGGAAGTCACACACAGCCTCTGTTATTCCACATTCTGATTCCCAAAAAGTTAGCGAAACTAGATCTATCTTTCGGTGGTCTCGGTATAATGCTGTATGAGCCGCGGCCCATGAAGCTTTAACCACGGCCCGGTATTGGCCTGTCCTATATCGTTGCCAGAAGCACGATTATGGCTAAGTTTCACCGTAAATACAATAACAACGACTGAGGCTAGAGGGCTGCAATTTGGTGTGCTTGATGATTGGAGGGTGGATGATCAAAATACCAATTTGCAGCCCTCTAGCCTCGTTAGTTTTAAAGATTTGAGGGCGGACAGAAAAAAGTGCGGACAGGAAAAGTGCAGACAGAAAAAGTGCAGAGAGAAAAAAGTGCGGACAGAAAAAATGCAGACAGAAAAAGCGTATGCAGAAAAAAGTGCAGACAGAAAAAGTGGACAGAAAAGTGCGGACAGACGAAAAGTGCGTACAGAAAAAGTGCGGACAGAATAAGGTGAGGACGGACAGACAAAGCCGGCACAATAGTTTTCTTTCCAGAAAACTAAAAAAAACAAAAAACGACACATTTTCTAATATTTCCTTTTTCCAGGAAGTCCAATTAACCGTAAGGGCGGGGGAGGTCCAGTTGCGGGGGGGGGGGGCGGTTGGGAAATCCTCTAAATCGCATATACAATAATAGGATTTACGTAGGAGGATTAGCAACGCCCCTTATCGGGAGATTTTGTGAATTACGAAGGTAGAGTCCTAGTATATAACATAAAAAATTGTTTATTTCTGTCCGCACTTTTTTTGTTTGCACTTTTTTCTGTCCGCACTTTTTTCTGTTTGCACTTTTTTCTGTCCACACTTTTTCTCTTTGCACTTTTTTCTGTCAGCACTTTTTCTCTTTGCACTTTTTTTCTGTCAGCACTTTTTCTGTCCGCTCTTTTTTCTGTCCAAAACTTTTTCTGTCAGCTCTTTTTTTTCTGTCCGCACTTTTGTCTGTCAGCTCTTGTTTCTGTCCGCACTTTTTTCTGTCCGCACTTTTTTCTGTCCGCACTTTTTCTGTCCGCACTTTTTCTGTCCGCACTTTTTTCTGTCCGCACTTTTTTCTGTCCGCACTTTATTCTGTCCGCACTTTTTCTGTTCGCCCTCAGATCTTAAAACCTACTGAGGATAGAGGGCTGCAAATTGGTATGCTGATCATCCACCCTCCAATCATCAAACATACCAAATTGCAGCCCTCTAGCCTCAGTAGTTTTTATTTCATTTAAGGTTAAAGTTAGCCATGATCATGCATCTGGCAACGATATGGGGCAGGCCACCAACGGGCCGTGGTTAAAGTTTCATGGGCCGCGGCTCATACAGCATGATACCAGACCACCGAAAGATAGACCTGTTTTCTTAGATATTCTTTGTCATTTAATAATTTCAGTAAACTCAGTCTTACCTGTCACGATAAAAATTTATTATTTCTCGCTCCAATAAATTCGTGGACCAATTTATTTCTGAACGATTCCAGTAAACTGGTGTATCGGTTTAGTTCAAAAGCATTCCAATAAATTCGTGAATTAGTTCAGTTCAGTAGAATTCCAATAAATTCATGTAGCCGTTTAGTACAACAAGGTTTCAATAAATCCGTGTACCAGTTTAGTTCAGAAAGATTCCAATAAACTCGTGTATCAATTTAGTTCAAAAGCATTCCAATAAATTCTTCAGAAAGATTAAAAAAACTAGTGTATCGGTTTAGTTCAAAAGCAGTCCAATAAATTCGTGTATCAGTTCAATTCAATAGAATTCCAATAAATTCATATGCCCGTTTAGTTCAACAAGGCTTCAATAAATTTTTGTATCAGTTTAGTTCAGAAAGATTCCAAAAAATCCGTTTATCAATTATTGCAATAAATTTGTTTATGCAATAAATTTGCGCATAAGTTCATTTCAGAAGAATTCCCGATAAATTCGCGTACCAGCTTAGTTCAGAAGTTATTCCAGTAAATCTGTATATCTGCTTAGTTCAGAAGAATTCCAAAAAATTGGTATATAAGCGTAGTTCAGTAGAATTCCAATCAAGTCATGTATAAGTCCAGTTCAGGAATATTCCCAAAAAACTCGTGAACCAAATCACTTCAAAAGGAGAGGAGTCGAACTGAATTGAATAGAATATAGGATCGAGGCCAAAGGCCAAGCACTGGGACCTATGAGGTCATTCAGCACTGAAAAGGAAATTGACAAATATCTGTGAGCATTCACGAAAGAAGAAGAAGAAGAAGAAGAAGAAGAAGAAGAAGAAGAAGTAGGCAAATATTTAGTCCTTTTGCCTTATCTGAGAGAGAGAGAGAGAGAGAGAGAGAGAGAGAGAGAGAGAGAGAGAGAGAGAGAGAGAGAGCTTGGATGACAT